>NW_023995532.1:0-7500 GCF_015586225.1 Lucilia sericata | reverse complement strand
ACCAAATATTTTCTATTTTTTTAAGTTTTTTAGGAAAACATTCAAAAGCACTTCTTTGCACTGTAATTTGTTGCAGTTATCGTTTGGATAATTTCTATAAATTTCCAATTATTTTACACTAAGAACCACTGTACGTAGGAAATTTGGGTATGCGTTTTGTTTTACTACATATGTATCTTATAAAATTAGTTTTATATACTAAGGCATCGTATGCAAGCAGGAAATTTTAACAAATTGTAAACCATGAATTTTCAAAAGTTAATTTAAACCAGAGTTTTAAAAGGTAATTTATTTTAAACCCCTAAAAAATACACAAATTCACGCATACCTAAGCATTTCCTTATGCAACCACACATACATAGGTACATACAATATACGCAGACAAAGACTTATTTATTTACAAGTAAATAAATGTTGTAAAATAAATAAAATATTTAAGGGAAAGATAAAAAAATAATAGAAAATAGATTTAAGAATAATCGTAGTAAATTGAAAAAACATTTGACTTTTCTAGTTTGACATTGTATGCAGTGATGCCAAGTGTAGGGATTTTTCCCTTTTTGTAGGGATTTTTTCCAAAAATTTCACGTGTAGGGAAAAAGGGAAAGATTTCTTACTATTGTCAAATTGTAGGGATTTTTTCAATTTCATAGTTTTTAACAACTAAAAATATACTCTTTCATGTATTAAACTTTTAAATTAAAAATGAAATCAGTTTTAAGTGTATCGTTAGTAAAAATTCCGCTTGTAATTTCTACAATATATGTACCTACATATCGCTACAAGACTGGCATAATCCAAAATTCGGCTTTCTTGAACTAAGGTCTTCAAAACATGCGACATACTAAAATCTTTCATATAGATTTATGAAATTTCAAATATATCTATTATTTTCGATGTGAAATCGATTTTTTGTAAACGTAAAAACTAAAACCCACGTTTTTGTGAATATTAGACAACTAAAAATTTAATTTCAATTTAGATGAGAAACATATTAACCTCAACTATCTGAATCTGGATTTTTAAAACCCCTTGATTTGTTTAAAAGTTATTAAAAAAATAGTTAAATGTCATTAAATATTCATATCCATTTTTCTTGAAACGACTTTTTGGATTATGCCAATCCTGTAGGGCGATATATTCTGACTCCTTATAGATAGAGTAGTCGGGGGCTTAATGCAGTAACTCAGGATTGAAAAAATGAATTTAATGTTCTGAAAATTTATAAAAGTAAACCGCAAAAAGTAAACGCAAAAGTAAACCTTATTTAAAATAATTATTTTATGAAAATTTTTTGTTGGAGGCACATAAAATAAATTTTTATCACGATTCGATATACTGCCATAAATCTTTCAATTGTTTTTTTTAATCTTAACTGAAGAGTCAGGGTTGGAAGATTTGTATGATGTAAAATTGAAAGAAAAAAAAAAAATTAAATTTAAATTCTAGAAATTTCATTCCTAAAAATTAAAAAAAAAATACATACATATATGTATATTATAAAACGTAGCTAATATTTTAGTTTTGATGTTATTTTTGTATTTTTTTAAGATAAACTTTGAAAAAAATGGAAAAAAGTAGTGTAGGGAAAAATGTAGGGAAAATAAAAGTGGGTGTAGGGAAAAAAGGGATTTTTTCTCATAAGCGTAGGGATTTCTGAAAAAAATCTCCTGGCATCACTGATTGTATGATAATTTTTTATACTTATATTTTTATAACAAATCCAAAGGATATGTGTATCCATCAAGCGTATGTGTGTGTGTTTGTTTGAAAGATTTAAAATTGTTTATTCACAAATTCAATGTGATGAATAAATATCACATCATCATTATTATTTGTCTGTGAAATAGACATTTATGTATTAAGGTGGGTTAATTTTGAAGAAATTTGGATGTAATTGTTTTTATTCCGGAAAGACCAATTCTTAAATTTGATATAAAACATTTTTTTTTAAACGATTTTAATAATTTTTTCCAGATCTATAGGTACATACATCGTTTTCTAGTCTAGTCCATAGTCTAGTCTATAGTCTAGTCTATAGTCTAGTCTATAGTCTAGTCTATAGTCTAGTCTATAGTCTAGTCTATAGTCTATAGTATAGTCTAGTCTATAGTCTAGTCTATAGTCTAGTCTATAGTCTAGTCTATAGTCTAGTCTATAGTCTAGTCTATAGTCTAGTCTATAGTCTAGTCTATAGTCTAGTCTATAGTCTAGTCTATAGTCTAGTCTATAGTCTAGTCTATAGTCTAGTCTATAGTCTAGTCTATAGTCTAGTCTATAGTCTAGTCTATAGTCTAGTCTATAGTCTAGTCTATAGTCTAGTCTATAGTCTAGTCTATAGTCTAGTATAGTCTAGTCTATAGTCTAGTCTATAGTCTAGTCTATAGTCTAGTCTATAGTCTAGTCTATAGTCTAGTCTATAGTCTAGTCTATAGTCTAGTCTATAGTCTAGTCTATAGTCTAGTCTATAGTCTAGTCTATAGTCTAGTCTATAGTCTAGTCTATAGTCTAGTCTATAGTCTAGTCTATAGTCTAGTCTATAGTCCTAGTCTATAGTCTAGTCCTATAGTCTAGTCTATATCTAGTCTATAGTCTAGTCTATAGTCTAGTCTATAGTCTAGTCTATAGTCTTAGTCTATAGTCTAGTCTATAGTCTAGTCTATAGTCTAGTCTAGTCTAGTCTATAGTCTAGTCTATAGTCTAGTCTATAGTCTGTCTATAGTCTTAGTCTATAGTCTAGTCTATAGTCTAGTCCTATAGTCTTAGTCTATAGTCTAGTCTATAGTCTAGTCTATAGTCTAGTCTATAGTAGTCTATAGTTAGTCTATAGTCTAGTCTATAGTCTAGGCTATAGTCTAGTCTATAGTCTAGTCTATAGTCTAGTCTAGTTAGTCTAGTCTAGTAGTTAGTCTATATAGTCTAGTCTATAGTCTAGTCTATAGTCTAGTCTATAGTCTAGTCTATAGTCTAGTCTATAGTCTAGTCTATAGTCTAGTCTATAGTCTAGTCTATAGTCTAGTCTATAGTCTAGTCTATAGTCTAGTCTATAGTCTAGTCTATAGTCTAGTCTATAGTCTAGTCTATAGTCTAGTCTATAGTCTAGTCTATAGTCTAGTCTATAGTCTAGTCTATAGTCTAGTCTATAGTCTAGTCTATAGTCTAGTCTATAGTCTAGTCTATAGTCTAGTCTATAGTCTAGTCTATAGTCTAGTCTATAGTCTAGTCTATAGTCTAGTCTATAGTCTAGTCTATAGTCTAGTCTATAGTCTAGTCTATAGTCTACTAAAGACTAGTCTATAGTCTAGTCTATAGTCTAGTCTATAGTCTAGTCTATAGTCTAGTCTATAGTCTAGTCTATAGTCTAGTCTATAGTCTAGTCTATAGTCTAGTCTATAGTCTAGTCTATAGTCTAGTCTATAGTCTAGTCTATAGTCTAGTCTATAGTCTAGTCTATAGTCTAGTCTATAGTCTAGTCTATAGTCTACTCTATAGTCTAGTCCTATAGTCTAGTCTATAGTCTAGTCTATAGTCTGGTCTATAGTCTAGGTCTAGTCTATAGTCTAGTCTATAGTCTAGTCTATAGTCTAGTCTATAGTCTAGTCTATAGTCTAGTCTATAGTCTAGTCTATAGTCTAGTATATAGTCTAGTCTTAGTCTAGTCTATAGTCTAGTCTATAGTCTAAGTCTATAGTCTAGTCTATAGTCTAGTCTCTAGTCTAGTCTATAGTCTAGTCTATAGTCTAGTCTATAGTCTAGTCTATAGTCTAGGTCTAGTCTAGTCTAGTCTAGTCTATAGTATAGTCTATAGTCTAGTCTATAGTCTAGTCTATAGTCTAGTCTATAGTCTAGTCTATAGTCTAGTCTATAGTCTAGTCTATAGTCTAGTCTATAGTCTAGTCTATAGTCTAGTCTATAGTCTAGTCTATAGTCTAGTCTATAGTCTAGTCTATAGTCTAGTCTATAGTCTAGTCTATAGTTATAGTAGTCTATAGTCTAGTCTATAGTCTAGTCTATAGTCTAGTCTATAGTATAGTCTATACTTTTCTCTATAGTCTAGTCTATAGTCTAGTCTATATTCTAGTCTATAGTCCAGTCTATAGGTCTAGTCTATAGTCCTAGTCTATAGTCTAGTCTTAGTCTAGTCTATAGTCTAGTCTAGTATAGTCTATAGTCTAGTCTATAGTCTAGTCTATAGTCTAGTCTATAGTCTAGTCTATAGTCTAGTCTATAGCTAGTCTATAGTCTAGTCTATAGTCTAGTCTATAGTCTAGTCTATAGTCTAGTCTATAGTCTAGTCTACAGTCTAGTCTAGTCTTACAGTCTAGTCTAGTCTATAGTCTAGTCCATAGTCTAGTCTATAGTCTAGTCTACAGTCTAGTCTAGTCTAGTCTATAGTCTAGTATATAATCTAGTATATAGTCTAGTCTATAGTTAGTCCATAGTCTAGTCCATAGTCTAGTCTATGGTTTATATAAAAAATATGTGTTCTGCAATATATGTAATCACTTTATCAATTTTGTTCGAGTTCGCCCCAGTATTCACCTAAGTCCCCACCATAAAAAAGCCCATCCGAAACATGATTAATTTTACTTGGGAACTTATACTTTATCATATAGAATATAAATATGTAGGTATATCCCTATTACATATTTGTTTTAATTTTCTTTAAATATCTTTGCATGTGTGTCTGTTTGATTCTTGTCTATTTGATTTGTTGCATCCACATGTGTTTCTGTGTTGATTGAAGCACAATCAAATTTACCATAATAATAATTTGTATCTCACCATCATACAGTTTCAACCTGTTTTTGTCTTAAATGTTGAAATAAACCATCACAGACACATCATCATCTTCGCCGTCAACGCAGTACCTTCAACATTATTTAAGCTGGATGTTTTGACTTTAAATAACTGTTTTTGTATTAGGGTAATGTTACCAAGACACACACCTTTCACTTATAAAGAACTGCAATACATTTTCTTCCTTATCATAACCTGTACCATCCTACTATGCGTTTATTTGTGGGGGGTGTTAAAAGTTCGAGTAAGATTCATTTTCAATTTCTTTGATAATACCTTGGATAAATGTTATCACATTAGACTGAGATCAATAGATTTTAAATTTAAGCATATATAAGAATTTTTGGTTAAATTATTTTATTTCATTTTACATCCATTTAAAGTCAGGTGTACAAATGTTCATATATAAGTGTATGTATGTGAATCCCGGTACGTGTTATTCTATAAGTGGCTGCATAAAGTTACTTCAACTTTTCTAAGATTGTCTGCCTGATTGCCTTCGTTGTGTCTTAGAATGTGTGTTAAAACCAACATAAAGAACTCTAGATTTTGATTTTGTTGTCACAAACAGATGTCGTCACTAGATAAGAGCTAAAATTGAAATAAAATACTAGTTTCAAATTGCAGAATAATCAAGGGATATAGAAAGTTTTGTAGAAAATTGATTTTTTTATACTAATACTTCCTAGTATTGCTGTAGAATTATAGCATTATTGTGGCTAAGTAACGTATTTTAAATATCATACATAGAAATTAAATATACTACATAATGGACTACTACACAATGGACTGGACTAAAACTACACTATAGACTAGACTATAGACCAGACTATAGTTTAGACTATAGCATATACTATAGACTAGGCTATAGACTAGACTATAGACTAGACTATAGACTAGACTATGCACTATACTATAGACTAGACTATAGACTAGACTATAGACTAAACTATAGACTAGACTATAGACTAGACTATAGACTAGACTATAGACTAGACTATAGACTAGACTATAGACTAGACTATAGACTAGACTATAGACTAGACTATAGACTAGACTATAGACTAGACTAAAGACTAGACTATAGACTAGACTATAGACTAGACTATAGACTAGACTATAGACTAGACTATAGACTGGACTATGCACTATACTATAGACTAGACTATAGACTAGACTAGACTATAGACTAGACTATAGACTAGACTATAGACTAGACTATAGACTAGACTATAGACTAGACTATAGACTAGACTATAGACTAGACTATAGACTAGACTATAGACTAGACTATAGACAGACTATAGACTAGATAAGACTAGACTATAGACTAGACTATAGACTAGACAATAGACTAGACTATATACTAGACTATAGACTAGACTATGCACTATACTATGACTAGACTATAGACTAGACTATAGACTAGACTATAGGACTAGACTATAGACTAGAATATAGACTATACTATAGGACTAGACTATAGACTCGACTAGACTAGACTAGACTATGACTATAGACCTAGACTATAGACTAGACTAAGACAGGCACTATAGACTTAGACTATAGACTAGACTTAGATAGACTATAGACTAGACTATAGACTAGACTATAGACTAGACTATAGTATAGCTATAGACTAGACTATAGACTAGACTATAGACTAGACTATAGACTAGACCTATGACTAGACTATAGACTAGACTATAGACTAGACTATAGACTAGACTATAGACTAGACTATAGACTAGACTATAGACTAGACTAAAGACTAGACTATAGACTAGACTGTAGACTAGACTATAGACTAGACTATAGACTAGACTATAGACTGGACTATGCACTATACTATAGACTAGACTAGACTAGACTATAGACTAGACTATAGACTAGACTATAGACTAGACTAAAGACTAGACTATAGACTAGACTATAGACTAGACTATAGACTAGACTATAGACTAGACTATAGACTAGACTATAGACTAGACTATAGACTAGACTATAGACTAGACTATAGACTAGACTATAGACTAGACTATAGACTAGACTATAGACTAGACTATAGACTAGACTATAGACTAGACTATAGACTAGACTATAGAATGGACTATGCACTATACTATATAGACTAGACGAGGCACTATACTATAGACTAGACTATAGACTAGACTATAGACTAGACTATAGACTAGACTATAGACTAGACTATAGACTAGACTATAGACTAGACTATAGACTAGACATAGACTAGACTATAGACTAGACTATAGACTAGACTATAGACTAGACTATAGACTAGACTATAGACTAGACTATAGACTAGACTATAGACTAGACTATAGACTAGACTATAGACTAGACTATAGACTAGACTATAGACTAGACTATAGACTATAGTCTAGTCTCTAGTCTAAACCAGAACTAAACCAGTAGACTAGACTATAGACTATAGTCTAGTCTATAGTCTAGTCTATAGTAGTCTATAGTCTAGTCTATAGTCTAGTCTATAGTCTAGTCTATAGTCTAGTCTATAGTCTAGTCTACTGGTTTAGTTCTTGTTCTTAGTGGTTAGCATGTAATTATTTTCTGATTTATTGAAATTAATATTTTTAATAAAATCTTTTTAGCTTCATCTTAAGTGCTAATATCTATAAGATTTCCAATTAAATTAGGCCATTTTTTATTAGGAATAATTGT
>NW_023995531.1:87500-104392 GCF_015586225.1 Lucilia sericata | reverse complement strand
CAGAACTAGAACAGAACTAGAACAGAACTAGAACAGAACTAGAACAGAACTAGAACAGAACTAGAACAGAACTAGAACAGAACTAGAACAGAACTAGAACAGAACTAGAACATAACTAGAACAGAACTAGAACAGAACTGAACAGAACTAGAACAAACTAGAACAGAACTAGAACTGAACTAGAACGAACTAGAAAGAACTAGAACAGAACTAGAACAGAACTAGAAAGAACTAGAACAGAACTAGAACAGAACTAGAACTGAACTAGAACAGAACTAGAACAGAACTAGAAAGAACTAGAACAGAACAGAACAGAACTGAAAGAACTAGAACAGAACAGACAGAACAGAACTAGAAGAACTAGAACAGAACTAGAACAGAACTAGAACAGAACTAGAACTGAACTAGAACAGAACTAGAACGAACTAGAACAGAACTAGAACAGAACTAGAACAGAACAGAACTAGAACAGAACTAGAACAGAACTAGAAAGAACTAGAACTGAACTAGAACTGAACTAGAACTGAACTGGAACTGAACTAGAACTGAACTAGAACTGAACTAGAACTGAACTAGAACTGAACTAGAACTGAACTAAACTGAACTAAAACTGATCTAGAACTGAACTAGAACTGAACTAGAACTGAACTAGAACTGAACTAGAACTGAACTAGAACTGAACTAGAACTGAACAAGAACTGAACTAGAACTGAACTAGAACTGAACTAGAACTGAACTGGAACTGAACTAGAACTGAACTAGAACTGAACTAGAACTGAACTAGAACTGAACTAGAACTGAACTAGAACTGAACTAGAACTGAACTAGAACTGAACTAGAACTGAACTAGATCTGAACTAGAGCTGAACTCGAACTGAAGTAGATCTGATTTAGAACTGAACAATGTTTTATATTTTCGCCTCCAGTATTTTTTATAATGAGTTTGTTAATTTATTTTTATTAAATTACTCAAGTTATAGTTTTGCACATTAAGAAATTTTTTTTGTTTTTAATTTGTGAAATGTTAAAATGTTTGTGAAATTATAATCCATTATTTCTCTTTAAGTTTTAGTTTAGTTCTTCTTTCATTTTTAAACTGAAGATTTTGAAAATTTAATCCTGTTTTACCTTCTTGTTGTTATTATTGTGTTGCACTCGAAAATCATATATTTTGATCTTATTTTGGTAGACTTGGAAAATTTCCATTTTATCACAATTTTGTCTACATTTCAAAATTTGACTAAATTTTTGTTTTAGTTTTTAATTGATGTTTTTTTTTAATAATTAAAACAAATTAATGTTGCAACACTAACGGATATTTCTAAACTAAATTTGAGTTAATCAGAAGGACTAACACATAAAACAAAAAACAACAACGCAAAAAATTCAAACCACAAACAACAACAGACAAAAAAACGAAAAAAAAACATGGCCGCCAGGAATAGGAAATGGTCAAAAAAACTACGCAATGCACACGCAGGCATAGAAAAACAAACAAAAACGGAGTTGTTGTAGTAGTAATAAACGCATTTTAACAACAACAGTATATGATAGACACTCTCACTCACTCACTGTATGGATATTAGCTGTTCACACTTTTTAGAGAGATTTTAAACGTTCACCATTAGTTTAGAATATTTGTTTTTTGTTTTGCTTATTTCTCTACTACTCACTTGTTGTTTTGTTGATGTTGTTGTTGCCTTAATATAAGGTTAACCATTTCTTTTCTGCCTTTTTTCAATATTTTTCCAAAATTTCGTTGCAAAAACTTGGTGTGTTGCCATTTTTTGTTTTTAAATCAAAAAAATTTTTTATTAACAAAAAAAACTTAGTTTTTTGTATGAAACCATAATGATGACTAAAAGTTGTTTGGCCAGATAATTTCTATATATAAAAAGTTAAATTCCTGTTAATGTCCTTTTTTTAGTTAATTTTTTTTTCTCTCACATATTAATGGCCAAAATGGGTGAAAAAAGTAACCCCAATTGAAAATTTAAAATAATAAAAATAAACCGAAATTATTAATGTATGTGCATCAGATGACAAGGCATTATTGTAACTGTAAAACATTTTGTGGCAAACGCAACAAAAAAATATATAAATAAAGTGCAAAACAGTTGCAGTAGTAGGGTATCATTATAACCCAAACTATTATTTGTCTATCTATACATATGCAGAAACAATATCACCGGCTTCATCATTCTCATTCATCAGCAGCAGCATTTTTGCGCTTCATCATCATTATTATTGAAGTCATGTTTTTCATTTTTAACATGTTGTTGGGGCAACACAGTGGTGGCTAATTATCAGCCAACGAAATTATTACAAGTTGGGATTTTTTCTATCCAAATTAAAATTCATGATGTCCTTTTACGCTACATTAAAAACTGCAGATTTTAGGACAATTTCATTCTACATCACTTCTAGTTTTGTTCTGTTCTAGCTCTGTTCTAGTTCAGTTCTAGTTCAGTTCTAGTTCAGTTCTAGTTCAGTTCTAGTTTCAGTTCTAGTTCGTTCTAGTTGTTCTAGTTCGTTCTAGTTTGTTCTAGTTCCGTTCTAGTTTGTTCTAGTTCGTTCTAGTTTGTTCTAGTTTGTTCCAGTTTGTTCTAGTTCTGTTCAGTTCTGTTTAGTTCTGTTCAGTTCTGTTCTAGTTCTGTTCTAGTCTGTTCTAGTTCTGTTCTAGTTCTGTTCTAGTTCTGTTCTAGTTCTGTTCTAGTTATGTTCTAGTTCTGTTCTAGTTCTGTTCTAGTTCTGTTCTAGTTGTGTTCTAGTTCTGTTCTAGTTCTGTTCTAGTTCTGTTCTAGTTCTGTTCTAGTTCTGTTCTAGTTCTGTTCTAGTTCTGTTCTAGTTCTGTTCTAGTTATGTTCTAGTTCTGTTCTAGTTCTGTTCTAGTTCTGTTCTAGTTTGTTCTAGTTTGTTCTAGTTTGTTCTAGTTTTGTTCTAGTTTTGTTCTAGTTTTGTTCTAGTTTGTTCTAGTCGTTCTAGTTCTGTTCTAGTTCTGTTCTAGTTCTGTTCTAGTTCTGTTCTAGTTCTGTTTAGTTCTGTTCTAGTTCTGTTCTAGTTCTGTTCTAGTTCTGTTCTAGTTCTGTTCTAGTTCTGTTCTAGTTCTGTTCTAGTGTTCTAGTTCTGTTCTAGTTTGTTCTAGTGTTCTAGTTCTGTTCTAGTTCTGTTCTAGTTCTGTTCTAGTTCTGTTCTAGTTCTGTTCTAGTTTGTTCTAGTTCTGTTCTAGTTCTGTTCTAGTTCTGTTCTAGTTCTGTTCTAGTTCTGTTCTAGTTCTGTTCTAGTTCTGTTCTAGTTCTGTTCTAGTTCTGTTCTAGTTCTGTTCTAGTTCTGTTCTAGTTCTGTTCTAGTTCTGTTCTAGTTCTGTTCTAGTTCTGTTCTAGTTCTGTTCTAGTTCTGTTTAGTTCTGTTCTAGTTCTGTTCTAGTTCTGTTCTAGTTCTGTTCTAGTTCTGTTCTTGTTCTAGTTCTGTTCTAGTTCTGTTCTAGTTTGTTCTAGTTCTGTTCTAGTTCTGTTCTAGTTCTGTTCTAGTTCTGTTCTAGTTGTTCTAGTTCTGTTCTAGTCTGTTCTAGTTCTGTTCTAGTTCTGTTCTAGTTCTGTTCTAGTTCTGTTCTAGTTCTGTTCTAGTTCTGTTCTAGTTCTGTTCTAGTTCTGTTCTAGTTCTGTTCTAGTTCTGTTCTAGTTCTGTTCTAGTTCTGTTCTAGTTCTGTTCTAGTTCTGTTCTAGTTCTGTTCTAGTTCTGTTCTAGTTGTTCTAGTTCTGTTCTAGTTTGCTAGTTCTGTTCTCTGTTCTAGTTTGTTCTAGTTCTAGTTCTGTTCTAGTTCTGTTCTAGTTCTGTTCTAGTTCTGTTCTAGTTCTGTTCTAGTTCTGTTCTAGTTCTGTTCTAGTTCTGTTCTAGTTCTGTTCTAGTTCTGTTCTAGTTCTGTTCTAGTTCTGTTCAGTTTGTTCTAGTTCTGTTCTAGTTTGTTCTAGTTCTGTTCTAGTTCTGTTCTAGTTCTGTTCTAGTTCTGTTTCTAGTTCTGTTCTAGTTCTGTTCTAGTTCTGTTCTAGTTCTGTTCTAGTTCTGTTCTAGTTCTGTTCTAGTTCTGTTCTAGTTCTGTTCTAGTTCTGTTCTAGTTCTGTTCTAGTTCTGTTCAGTTCTGTTCTAGTTCTGTTTCTAGTTCTGTTCTAGTTTTCTAGTTTGTCTAGTTCTGTTCTAGTTCTTTCTAGTTCGGTTCTAGTTCTGTTCTAGTTCTGTTCTAGTTCTGTTCTAGTTCTGTTCTAGTTCCTGTTCTAGTTCTGTTCTAGTTCTGTTCTAGTTCTGTTCTAGTTCTGTTCTAGTTCTGTTCTAGTTCTGTTCTAGTTCTGTTCTAGTTCTTTCTAGTTATGTTCTAGTTCTGTTCTAGTTCTGTTCTAGTTCTGTTCTATTTCTGTTCTAGTTCTGTTCTAGTTCTGTTCTAGTTCTGTTCTAGTTCTGTTCTAGTTCTGTGTCTAGTTCTGTTCTAGTTATGTTATAGTTCTGTCTAGTTCTGTTCTAGTTCTGTTCTAGTTTTTTCTAGTTTGTCTAGTTCTGTGCTAGTTGTTTGTTCTAGTGTTGTTCTAGTTGTTCTAGTTGCTGTTCTAGTTCTGTCTAGTCTGTTCTAGTTCTGTTCTAGTTCTGTTCTAGTTCTGTTCTAGTTTCTGTTCTAGTTCTGTTCAGTCTGTTCTAGTTCTGTTCTGTTCTAGTTCTGTTCTAGTTCTGTTCTAGTTCTGTTCTAGTTCTGTTCTAGTTCTATTCTAGTTCTGTTCTAGTTCTGTTCTAGTTGTCTAGTTCTGTTCTAGTTCTGTTCTAGTTCTGTTCTAGTTCTGTTCTAGTTCTGTTCTAGTTCTGTTCTAGTTCTGTTCTAGTTCTGTTCTAGTTCTGTTCTAGTTCTGTTCTAGTTCTGTTCTAGTTCTGTTCTAGTTCTGTTCTAGTTCTGTTCTAGTTCTTCTAGTTCTGTTCTAGTTCTGTTCTAGTTCTGTTCTAGTTCTGTTCTAGTTCTGTTCTAGTTCTGTTCTAGTTCTGTTCTAGTTCTGTTCTAGTTCTGTTCTAGTTCTGTTCTAGTTCTGTTCTAGTTCTGTTCTAGTTCTGTTCTAGTTCTGTTCTAGTTCTGTTCTAGTTCTGTTCTAGTTCTGTTCTAGTTCTGTTCTAGTTCTGTTCTAGTTCTGTTCTAGTTCTGTTCAGTTCTGTTCTAGTTCTGTTCTAGTTCTGTTCTAGTTCTGTTCTAGTTCTGTTCTAGTTCTGTTCTAGTTCTGTTCTAGTTCTGTTTTAGTTCTGTTCTAGATCTGTTCTACTTTTGTTCTAGTTCTGTTCCAGTTCACTTCCAATTCAGTTCCAGTTATGTTCACTAGTACTATAGACTAGACTTTAGACAAGACAAGACCATTGAGTGGACGTTGAATTAGACTATATTCCTGACTATAGATTAGACTAGAAGCTATAATATAGACTCGACTATAGACTAGACTATAGACCAGACTATAGACCAGACTATAGACCAGACTATAGACCATACTATAGACTAGATCTTTAGTCTGAACTATAGAAGTTTCAAAAATGTTCTTAATGACCGCTGGTAGCGCCTTAACAGCAAATTTTACCACCCGAAAAAAAAACAACAAAAAATTGCAAAAAAAGGTTAATCAATGCAATATTTAATATGCTTTTATGCTCAAATATGTATTTATATGTTGATCTATATGTATTTATATGACTAAGTAACTACAATGACTTTATGTTCATCTGCTTTTCATATATTTTGTTGTTGTTGTTGCTGTTGTTGTTGAGGTTTTCCATTAACATTTCATATTCATGTTGTTTTATTTGATTTTTACTTTTTTATTTATAATTTTTTTTTTTATTCAGTTCAATAAATTATTTAACAATAAATAAGAGGGATAGTCACAGTTTAAGGCAATATGTTGTTTAAGCTTTTAGTCCTTTATTGGTTAAACTGTGATTACCCTTAAGGTTTGTTTTATTTTTGTATCATATTTGGGCGTTTATTTGTTGTCTACTTTTGCTTCCTGGCAAATTTTGTTGTTCAAAATTTTTTGTTTTTAATTAACCACCAACATCATTTTTAATAATATATTTATGTATATGTTTTTTTGTTGTAACTTTTTTATTTATTGGTTTTTTGTACAGGGAAAAATAAAAACATGTTTTAATATTCATGTTTTTTTCTGGGTGGCATTATTAATATGTTGCAATAACAAACATAAAATTTTATTAAAAATAAACATATTTTTATTATTAAAATGAGATTATAATTAAAAACTTAATAAGTTACTTTAAAGTGGGGAAAATGTTGAAGTAAAATGATTCAGAATATGAAAATGTCCCTAAATTTTGCAAAAATGCACA
This sequence comes from Lucilia sericata, assembly GCF_015586225.1. NCBI lineage: Eukaryota > Metazoa > Arthropoda > Insecta > Diptera > Calliphoridae > Lucilia > Lucilia sericata. The sequence continues at coordinate 98,029 of NW_023995531.1, read as the reverse complement.
ACGTTTACACTATTTTGTATTGTTTACGCTTATATTACATTATTTACATCATGTAAACATTTGCACTTGTTATCAAAATTTAAAGAATTTCTGCTCGACTTTCAGAAAAATTCAAAATTTAGGCGTTTGTGTATGATTTACACAAAATTTTACATTGTTTACATCAGAACAACAATTAAAATTTCATAAAATTTTAGATTTTTACTCTAGAAAACAAAAATTCTAAAGTTTAAATTGTCTACAGTAAATTTTACATTGTTTACATAATGTCAACAATTGAAATTTTATAAAAAGAAACATTTAATTCAGTACGCCATACTATCATAAATATTCAATATTTTACAGACTTGACATGATGTTTTACATTATTTACATAATGCTAGAATTGAATTTTATAGCTTAACTACTTAAAAGTGATATAAAAACTTCAAAATATTAGAAAAAGCAAGAAATGGTACTTTTTTATATTGTTTACTTAGAAATTTAGTTAGTTAGTTAGTTAGTTAGTTAGTTAGTTAGTTAGATAGTTAGTTAGTTAGTTAGTTAGTTAGTTAGTTAGTTAGTTAGTTAGTTAGTTAGTTAGTTAGTTAGTTTAGTTAGGTAGTTAGGTAGTTAGTTAGTTAGTTAGTTTAGTTAGTTAGTTAGTTAGTTAGTTAGTAGTTAGTTAGTTAGTTAGTTAGTTAGTTAGTTAGTTAGTTAGTTAGTTAGTTAGTTAGTTAGTTAGTTAGTTAGTTAGTTAGTTAGTTAGTAGTTAGTTAGTTAGTTAGTAGTTAGTTAGTTAGTTAGTTAGTTAGTTAGGTAGTTAGTAGTGTAGTTAGTTAGTTAGTTAGTTAGTGTTAGTTAGTTAGTTAGTTAGTTAGTTAGTTAGTTGTAGTTAGTTAGTTAGTTAGTTAGTTAGTTAGTTAGTTAGTTAGTTAGTTAGTTAGTTAGTTAGTTAGTTAGTTAGTTAGTAGTTAGTTAGTTAGTAGTTAGTTAGTTAGTTAGTTAGTTAGTAGTTAGTTAGTTAGTAGTTAGTTAGTTAGTTATAGTTAGTAGTTAGTTAGTGTAGTTAGTTAGTTAGTTAGTAGTTAGTTAGTTAGTTAGTTAGGTAGTTAGTTAGTTAGTTAGTTAGTAGTTAGTTAGTAGTTAGTTAGTAGTAGTTAGTTAGTTAGTTAGTTAGTTAGTAGTTAGTTAGTTAGTAGTTAGTAGTTAGTAGTTAGTTAGTTAGTAGTTAGTTAGTTAGTTAGTTAGTTAGTAGTTAGTTAGTAGTAGTTAGTTAGTTAGTTAGTGTTAGTAGTTAGTTAGTTAGTTAGTAGTTAGTTAGTTAGTTAGTTAGTTAGTTAGTAGTTAGTTAGTTAGTTAGTTAGTTAGTTAAGTTAGTTAGTTAGTTAGTTAGTTAGTTAGTTAGTTAGTTAGTTAGTTAGTTAGTTAGTTAGTTAGTTAGTTAGTTAGTAGTAGTTAGTTAGTTAGTTAGTTAGTTAGTTAGTTAGTTAGTTAGTTAGTAGTTAGTTAGTTAGTTAGTTAGTTAGTTAGTTAGTAGTTAGTTAGTTAGTTAGTTAGTTAGTTAGTTAGTTAGTTAGTTAGTTAGTGTTAGTTAGTTAGTTCAGTTAGTTAGTTAGTTAGTTAGTTAGTTAGTTAGTTAGTTAGTTAGTTAGTTATGTAGTTAGTTAGTTAGTTAGTTAGTTAGTTAGTTAGTTAGTTAGTTAGTTAGTTAGTTAGTTAGTTAGTTTAGTAGTTAGTTAGTTAGTTAGTTAGTAGTTAGTTAGTTAGTTAGTTAGTTAGTTAGTTAGTTAGTTAGTAGTTAGTTAGTTAGTTCGTTAGTTAGTTAGTTAGTTAGTTAGTTAGTTAGTTAGTAGTTAGTTAGTTAGTTAGTTAGTTAGTTAGTTAGTTAGTTAGTTAGTTTGTTAGTTAGTTAGTTAGTTAGTTAGCTTTAGTTAGTTAGTGAGTTAGTTAGTTAGTTAGTTAGTTAGTTAGTTAGTTAGTTTAGTTTAGTTTGTTTGTTTGTTTGTTTGTTAGTTTGTTAGTTAGTTAGTTAGTTAGTTGCACTCTTAACATTGTTTACATTGATTGACATTCCTTTCATTGGTTACATTCCTTTCATGGTTACATTCCTTTCATTGTTTACATTATTTACGTTGTTTACATGATAAAATAAGGTAAGTTTTCCAACATGTTCATATATTTCTAAAGGAAGAGTCTTATTTTACACTGTTCACCTCAAATGTACATTATTTACATGACGTCAACAATGATAACTTTAACTTAATTCCCAACAAACCTATTAGTATGTTTCAAATGTTGAAAATGTTAACAAAAACTTGGATTTCATATTGTTTACATCATGTAAACAATTGAAAATTGTCCAGAATTTGAGTTGCAGTTAAAGTAAATAACAAAAAGTACATAAAAGGGGTAAAAAGGACAAAAAAAGTTTTACACCTTTTATATAATAAAAATATATTAAAAATACATTAATTTATTTATATCATTTTTAACAACAAAAAAATCCACATTTTGTTGTTGTTGTTTTACATAAAATATTTATTTTATTTAACCACATTTGGCTGTCTGTTAATGACAGTGACAGTACTGGGGTGTTAAAAATGACAACAACTCCCTATAGAAGGCGGTGGGTTGATGAGACAGAAATGTGTCCATTAAAATGAAAAACTGTACTTTTGTGGGAAATACAGTTTTACACGCACACATACTCTTACACAGCAGCAACACAATTAAATGGAAAAACGCATTTTTTGGTAAAATGTTTTTTTAATTTAATTTTTGTTTAATTTTCAAAAATAAAACAAGTTTTTATTTTAATGCGATTTTAGTATGTATCTACTGTTATAATAATGGCGAAAGAAAGGGATAGAGAACACTAAAAAACGCATTATTTTGGGTGAAGGCACAGTAGGACGAAAACAGGAAGAACCAGAAACAACATTTTTCAACAAAAAACCTAAAAATTTACAATTTTTAATAAAATTTCTAAAGAACATTAAAAATTTCCTTGATATTACAATTATTTACATTGTTGACATTATGTAAACAATGTAACATCAAGGGTAAATTAAGTCTTTTAACAAAATTTAGACTTTTTATTGAATTTTTTGAAAAATTCTACAAGAATTTCAATTGTTGACATTGTGTAAACAATATAAACTTTCATGTAAACAATGTAAAATAATAGGATTTCTTAAAAATTTCTGTAAGTTTAATGTTATAAAGTGATTTATTAACAATTAACATAAAATTTCAATTGTTGACATCATGTAAAGAATGTAAATTTTGAGGTAAACAATTAAAAACGGAGGTTTTGAGTGCAAGTTATTAATAATAAACGCTTTTGAAGAAATTTGTATTAGTTTTGACAAAATTTTAATTGTTGACATCATGTAAACAATGTAAATTTTTAGGTAATTAATGTAAATTCATAAGTTTTTCTTATATTTATTACATAATTAAAACTGTTAAATGATTTTTATAAAAATACAAAAAAACTTAATTGTTTACATCATGTAAACAATGTAAAATATGAGGTAAACAATTGAAAATAAGGCCTTTAAATGCATTTATACTTACCAAAAGACCACCCAACAAAATTCATTTATATTTTTGAAATTTTGTAATATTGACACCATGTAAACAATGTAAAATCTAAGGTAAACAATGTCAAATAGTAAATTTTTTTTAAATTCTTATATTTTTAAAGCAACTAAATGATTTGTTATAAATAAAGCAAAAATTTCATTTATTGACATCAAGTAAATAATGTAAAATTTGAGGTAAACAATTAAAATTAAGAATTTTTAAGAAATAATACACTTTTATTAACTTATTAATAAATACCTTCGATGTTTTGGAAAATGTTGAATTGTTGACATCATGTAAACAATATAAATTTCTGGGTAAACAATGTAAAAACCTTAGTTCTTCAGTATTTATCAAGTTTTTAAGTTTAGTTAGTAAATTGCTGCAGATTTAGGTAAATATTCAATTGTTTACTTTATGTAAATAATGTAAAACTTCAGGTAAACAATTGAAAATATCATATTTTAATACAAAATATAGCTATTAATTGCTTTTTATTGAATGCTGTTGAAATTTTTGTAAAATTTTAATTATTGACTTCGGGTAAACAATGTAATTTTGGGGATAAACAATGTAAAACATGAGATAAACAATTGAAAATGTAACATTTGAATACAAAATACAGATATTAATTGAATTTATTGAATACTGTTGTAATTTTTGGTAAAATTTTATTTATTGACATCAGGTAAACAATGTAATTTTGGGGTAAAGAATGAACAATTTTATAATTTTTCTATATTTATAAAATTTTTATGGTTATTTAGTAAATTATGACAGAGTTAGGCAATTATTCAATTGTTTACCTAATGTAAATAATGTAAAATTGTGTGTAATTATTTAAATTACACATGTTTTTAGGCAAAATTTGCGTCATACTCAAAGTAAAGCTTAAACTGGCAACTAATTGGAGCTTCAATCGTAGTAAAAGTTGAGCGCTATTGGTAGATCGAAGTTAAACTTAAATTTGGTTATAAGTTGGACTTTAATAGTATTCAAAGGTTAGCTACAATTGTGGGACTTTACATATCTAAAGTTGAGCGTAAATCGTGATCAAAGTTTATCTTCAATTGAAATTCTTTGTTTAGTCAATTAAAGCTTCAATCGTAGACTAGATAGAACTTTAGTTGTGGTCTAAGATGAGCTTTAGTCGCAAACCTTAATTGAGGTGTCAGTCAAGATCATTTGTAGTTTATGTTGAGCTTTAATCCAAGTCTAAGTTATGCTTTAATTGAAGTTTAAATTAATATTCAATTGCGGCCTAAGTTCAGCTTTAATTGCGGTCTAAACTGATTCAAGGTTAATGTCTGAGAAGCTTCAGTTCTTACTCTTGATGTCCTTAAAGCTTAGGACTTAGCTTTAAGTATAGGTAGAGCTTTAATCGAAATCAAAATTGAGCTCCAATTATAGATCTCTAAAACGTCCATGTTGAGCTTTAATCGAGGTTGTAGTTAAGCTTCTGTGTAAAGCTTCTGTTGTTGGTCTTTTTGTCGATACATTTGAGCTTAAATTTCGGTCTAAGTTGAGCTTTAGTCGAGGTTAAATGTAGTCAGTGTAAAGCTTCAGTTGTTCTTTATGTCTTTTAAGTTGAGCTTGAAGTTTGATTTAAATTGAGCTTTTTACAAAGTCAAAGTTGAGTTTCTGTCGCAAAGTAAAGCTTAAACTGTGAGCTAATAGAAGATTTGATCTTAGTTGAAATTGAGCTTTATGTGAGCTTAAACTTTGATTTAAATTGAGCTTTTAAACAAATTCAAAGTTGAGTTTCTGTCGCCTAAGTCAAAGTTCAAGTAAAGCTTACATCTCTATGGCGGTATAAGTAAAACTTTAAACGTAGATCTCTAAAACGTCAATGTTGAGCATTAATCGAGGTTGTATTTAAACTACAGCGAAAAGCTTCTGTTGTTGGTCTTTATGTCGATACATTTCAGCTTAAATTTCGGTCTAAGTTGAGCTTTGATCGAGGTCAAATGTAGTCAGTGTAAAGCTTCAGTTGCTCTTTATGTCTTTAAAGAGCTTAAAGTTTGGTTTAAATCGAGCTTTTAAACAAAGTCAAAGTCATATCTCTAGTTCGCCTAATTTGAGCGTAAATTGAAGTCAAAGTAGGGCTTAATTTACAGTCGAAGTAGAGCTTAGACATGAATAAAGCTACAGTTATACTGACACATACTATAAGTATAAGTTGAGCTTCAGTTGCAGGACTTCATAACGTCAATATTAAACCTTATTCAGTGATTAAAGTTAAGCTTAAATTTTGATCAAAGTAGGACTTAAATGAAAGTCAATGTAAAGCTTCAGTTGTAGATTTTAGTCTAAGTAGAGCTTAGCCTTGAATAGAGCTTACATTATAGTATAAGTTGAGCTTCAGTTGTAGGGGTTTATAGTGTCAATAATAAACTTCAATTTTGGATTAAGTTAAGCTTAAATTGTGATCAAAATAGGACTTGAATCAAAAGCTTTATTCGCTACTTGAAAGATAAATATTTCAAGTAACTATTCCCACTGTATTTCACTCCTGATAGAGACAAGTTGAAGTGGTATTGACAAAAGTGCGTATATACAAACCCTAGGGAAAACGTCCTTATGCAGGACTAACAAATACATTTAAATATATATGTATCTATATAGCTGTATACATACATACTGGCATGCAAGTCTGTCTGTGCGTTTGCCACAATATTGTATAAAATCAATGGAAAGCTTATAATTTGGCTTTTACTGTTTCCACTTTTGCACATGTAAATCCAATTTGGACATTGCTTTTTTCTTGTTTGCAAAATATATTCACCAAAAACAGTATAACTAATAGCAAAAGGACTCTCATGAAAAGCTACGCAGGAAAAGTGTTTAAATAAAGGGTATGAGCAGTAAAAGCTGCTGTAGGTTGAGGTGGTAATGGTAGGAGTTTTGTATGCTGCTGATAACATTATGTCCAGTCGACAGTTTTAATCGAACTGCAATTTTTGGATGGCTGGCTTGATTTGTCCTTACACACACACTTACTTTGTAGCAACAAATTTAAATGCTTTCAATGCAGCTTAAAAGGCTGGAAGGAGTTGGTTGTGGGTTATTATTTTTTTTTGTAAATTTGTGGTTTTAACAATGGACATGCGCCTTTATTTTGGCTAAAAAATTGACAAAAATAAAATATAATTTTAAGCTATATAATTTATTTTTATTGTTCACCCAAAAACAAAAAAAAACAAAAATGCACAAGTAAAACAAACAGGAAACAGGCCAGGTTTCCTGTTCAAAAGAGGATATTAAAACATCAGTTGACATGAGTTGTATGAGAACAAAAACTACTCTGGTCACCTTGTTGTCAGAGCAGCCAGCAACTGTTAATTAAATACAATAAAATCTATATTGTTTTATTTTCCCCAAAATTTTGTATTTGCAGTCTTAATGTCTCCCGATCTTTTTTTTTTCTCTTTTTCTCTGTGGTATGTAGCCTTTGTTAAGTACTTTATTTTGGTTTTATTACAGAACGCAACGCGTTTGTTGTTTTAAGCCTTTTTGCTGATGGTTACAAAGTATAGATTTCAGTTTTTTGGATTTCTTTTTTGCTGTTATTTTTGGCACTATCAGCAACTCTGTATTGTTATTTAACTTTATTAGTAGCTGGGGCAGTTTTTTTTTTTTGTTCGTTCAGTCCTTTGTTACTTAAAATAATTTGATTCAATTACTTTATTTTATCTGTACTTTATGGTCAATTTATAATTTAGTTAAAAGTGGTTAAGGATTGGTTTTTTATATTTAGAGTAAAAAATCAGAACATATGGGATAATGTTGGTATAACATGCAAAAGACAACGAGCTTTAATTTTGGAGCTTTAATTTGAGCTTCAATAGTTGCATAGGTTGAGCTTTAACTTCAGCTTCAAGTTCTAGTTCAGTTCTAGTTCAGTTCTAGTTCAGTTCTAGTTCAGTTCTAGTTCAGTTCTAGTTCAGTTCTAGTTCAGTTCTAGTTCAGTTCTAGTTCAGTTCTAGTTCAGTTCTAGTTCAGTTCTAGTTCTAGTTCTAGTTCTAGTTCAGTTCTAGTTCAGTTCTAGTTGAGTTCTAGTTGAGTTCTAGTTCAGTTCTAGTTCAGTTCTAGTTCTAGTTCAGTTCTAGTTCAGTTCTAGTTCAGTTCTAGTTCAGTTCTAGTTCAGTTCTAGTTCAGTTCTAGTTCAGTTCTAGTTCAGTTCTAGTTCAGTTCTAGTTCAGTTCTAGTTCAGTTCTAGTTCAGTTCTAGTAGTTCTAGTTCAGTTCTAGTTCAGTTCTAGTTCAGTTCTAGTTCAGTTCTAGTTCAGTTCTAGTTCAGTTCTAGTTCAGTTCTAGTTCAGTTCTAGTTCAGTTCTAGTTCAGTTCTAGTTCAGTTCTAGTTCAGTTCTAGTTCAGTTCTAGTTCAGTTCTAGTTCAGTTCTAGTTCAGTTCTAGTTCAGTTCTAGTTCAGTTCTAGTTCAGTTCTAGTTCAGTTCTAGTTCAGTTCTAGTTCAGTTCTAGTTCAGTTCTAGTTCAGTTCTAGTTCAGTTCTAGTTCAGTTCTAGTTCAGTTCTAGTTCAGTTCTAGTTCAGTTCTAGTTCAGTTCTAGTTCAGTTCTAGTTCAGTTCTAGTTCAGTTCTAGTTCAGTTCTAGTTCAGTTCTAGTTCAGTTCTAGTTCAGTTCTAGTTCAGTTCTAGTTCAGTTCTAGTTCAGTTCTAGTTCAGTTCTAGTTCAGTTCTAGTTCAGTTCTAGTTCAGTTCTAGTTCAGTTCTAGTTCAGTTCTAGTTCAGTTCTAGTTCAGTTCTAGTTCAGTTCTAGTTCAGTTCTAGTTCAGTTCTAGTTCAGTTCAGTTCTAGTTCTAGTTCAGTTCTAGTTCAGTTCTAGTTCAGTTCTAGTTCAGTTCTAGTTCAGTTCTAGTTCAGTTCTAGTTCAGTTCTAGTTCAGTTCTAGTTCAGTTCTAGTTCAGTTCTAGTCAGTTCTAGTTTCAGTTCTAGTGTCAGTTCTAGTTCAGTTCTAGTTCAGTTCTAGTTCAGTTCTAGTTCAGTCTAGTTAGTTCTAGTTCAGTTCTAGTTCAGTTTCTAGTTCAGTTCTAGTTTCAGTTCTAGTTCAGTTCTAGTTCAGTTCTAGTTCAGTTTCTAGTTCAGTTCTAGTCAGTTCTAGTTCAGTTCTAGTTCAGTTCTAGTTCAGTTCTAGTTCAGTTCTAGTTCAGTTCTAGTTCAGTTCTAGTTCAGTTCTAGTTCAGTTCTAGTTCAGTTTCTAGTTCAGTTACTAGTTCAGTTCTAGTTCAGTTCTAGTTCAGTTCTAGTTCAGTTCTAGTTCAGTTCTAGTTCAGTTCTAGTTCAGTTCTAGTTCAGTTCTAGTTCAGTTCTAGTTCAGTTCTAGTTCAGTTCTAGTTCAGTTCTAGTTCAGTTCTAGTTCAGTTCTAGTTCCTAGTTCAGTTCTAGTTCAGTTTCTAGTTCAGTTCTAGTTCAGTTCTAGTTCAGTTCTAGTTCAGTTCTAGTTCAGTTCTAGTTCAGTTCTAGTTCAGTTCTAGTTCAGTTCTAGTTCAGTTCTAGTTCAGTTCTAGTCAGTTCTAGTTCAGTTCTAGTTCAGTTCTAGTTCAGTTCTAGTTCAGTTCTAGTTCAGTTCTAGTTCAGTTCTAGTTCAGTTCTAGTTCAGTTCTAGTTCAGTTCTAGTTCAGTTCTAGTTCAGTTCTAGTTCAGTTCTAGTTCAGTTCTAGTTCAGTTTCTAGTTCAGTTCTAGTTCAGTTCTAGTTCAGTTCTAGTTCAGTTCTAGTCAGTTCTAGTTCAGTTCTAGTTCAGTTCTAGTTCAGTTCTAGTTCAGTTCTAGTTCAGTTCTAGTTCAGTTCTAGTTCAGTTCTAGTTCTAGTTCTAGTTTAGTTCAGTTCTAGTTCAGTTCTAGTTCAGTTCTAGTTCAGTTCTAGTTCAGTTCTAGTTCAGTTAGTTCAGTTCAGTTCTAGTTCAGTTCTAGTTCAGCTTCTAGTTCAGTTCTAGTTCAGTTCTAGTTTCAGTTCTAGTTTCAGTTCTAGTCAGTTCTAGTTCAGTTCCAGTTCAGTTCTAGTTCTAGTTCAGTTCTAGTTCAGTTCTAATTCAGTTCTAGTTCAGTTCTAGTTCAGTTCTAGTTCAGTTTCTAGTTCACTTCTAGTTCAGTTCCAGTTCCAGTTCCAGTTCAGTTCTAGTTCAGTTCTAGTTCAGTTCTAGTTCAGTTCTAGTTCAGTTCTAGTTCAGTTCTAGTTCAGTTCTAGTTCAGTTCTAGTTCAGTTCTAGTCAGTTTAATGTGAGCTTTAACGTTTGAACTTTAACGTTTGAACTTTATATATTCAGCCTTTTTTGTGGTCCAGCTAAGCCTGGATTGTAATCAACACCAACATTAGTTTGCTAATTGTAACCCACCTCTAAGGGATCGTTTTCGCTCCCTCTTCTTCTTTATCTAGTTGCTGTCATCATGTTTTCCATATAAACTTTAATATGTTTTTTTCTTCAGTTTTGGACTCCTGTTTTCCTGTTTATTAATAGTGGTTTGATTTGCGTTGTTTTTTTTATATCATTTTGTTGGATACTTTTTTGGCAGAGTAACGATAAGAATTGAATGTATACATGAAAATGCATTAAAATGCATTTTTGTTCAATAAAATTACAAAAGCAAACAGAAAAAGTACTGAGAAGGAAAAAACAAACGAATTGTATATGGATACTTGTGTATCCATATATATAGTAAAAAGGACAAAGAATACTTATGGTTATTGTTTACAATATCCATTTAACGTAATGAAAGTAATGGTAAAAAATATATACCAACATGGGGATAAATAATATTGAATGCTACATTTTTTGGGTGGTAAATGAAATACTGGGTGTTGAATGAGAAATCGCAAGTAAATTGAGCATCAAGCAGTCCAACGATAAGCTCAATTCAAGTCTCAGTCGATGTCAAATTTGAGCTTCAATTGTGATCTTAAACGAAGTACAAGATGAGCTTCAATTCAAGTCTCAGAAGGCA
>NW_023995531.1:55000-80000 GCF_015586225.1 Lucilia sericata | reverse complement strand
AACTAGAACAGAACTAGAACAGAACTAGAACAGAACTAGAACAGAACTAGAACAGAACTAGAACAGAACTAGAACAGAACTAGAACAGAACTAGAACAGAACTAGAACAGAACTAGAACAGAACTAGAACAGAACTAGAACAGAACTAGAACAGAACTATAACAGAACTAGAACAGAACTAAACAGAACTATAACAGAACTAGAACAGAACTAGAACAGAACTAGAACAGAACTAGAAAAAACTAGAACAAAACTAGAACAGAACTAGAACAGAACTAGAACAGAACTAGAACAGAACTAGAACAGAACAGAACTAGAACAGAACTATAACAGAACTATAACAGAACTAGAACTGAACTAGAACAGAACTAGAACAGAACTAGAACAGAACTAGAACAGAACTAGAACAGAACTAGAACAGAACTAGAACAGAACTAGAACAGAACTAGAACAGAACTAGAACAGAACTAGAACAGAACTAGAACAGAACTAGAACAGAACTAGAACAGAACTAGAACAGAACTAGAACAGAACTAGAACAGAACTAGAACAGAACTAGAACAGAACTAGAACGAACAGAACAGAACTAGAACAGAACTAGAACAGAACTAGAACAGAACTAGAACAGAACTAGAACAGAACTAGAACAGAACTAGAACAGAACTAGAACAGAACTAGAACAGAACTAGAACAGAACTAGAACAGAACTAGAACAGAACTAGAACAGAACTAGAACAGAACTAGAACAGAACTAGAACAGAACTAGAACAGAACTAGAACAGAACTAGAACAGAACTAGAACAGAACTAGAACAGAACTAGAACAGAACTAGAACAGAACTAGAACAGAACTAGAACAGAACTAGAACAGAACTAGAACAGAACTAGAACAGAACTAGAACAGAACTAGAACAGAACTAGAACAGAACTAGAACAGAACTAGAACAGAACTAGAACAGAACTAGAACAGAACTAGAACAGAACTAGAACAGAACTAGAACAGAACTAGAACAGAACTAGAACAGAACTAGAACAGAACTAGAACAGAACTAGAACAGAACTAGAACAGAACTAGAACAGAACTAGAACAGAACTAGAACAGAACTAGAACAGAACTAGAACAGAACTAGAACAGAACTAGAACAGAACTAGAACAGAACTAGAACAGAACTAGAACAGAACTAGAACAGAACTAGAACAGAACTAGAACAGAACTAGAACAGAACTAGAACAGAACTAGACAGAACTAGAACAGAACTAGAACATAACTAGAAACAGAACTAGAACAGAACTAGAACAGAACTAGAACAGAACTAGAACAGAACTAGAACAGAACTAGAACAGAACTAGAACAGAACTAGAACAGAACTAGAACAGAACTAGAACAGAACTAGAACAGAACTAGAACAGAACTAGAACAGAACTAGAACAGAACTAGAACAGAACTAGAACATAACTAGAACAGAATTAGAACAGAACTAAACAAATTAGAACAGAACTAGAACAGAACTAGAACAGAACTAGAACAGAACTAGAACAGAACTAGAACAGAACTAGAACAGAACTAGAACATAACTAGAACAGAACTAGAACAGAACTGAACACAACTAGAACACAACTAGAACACAACTAGAACACAACTAGAACAAACTAGAACACAACTCTAGAAACTCAACTAGAACACAACTAGAACACAACTAGAACAGAACTAGAACACAACTAGAACAGAAGTACAACAGAACTAGAACAGAACTAGAACAGAACTAGAACACAACCTAGAACAGAACATAGAACACAACTAGAACACAACTAGAACACAACTAGAACAGAACTAGAACAGAACTAGAATAGAACTAGAACGAATTAGAACAGAACTAGAACAGACTAGAACAGAACTAGAACAGAACTAGAACAGAATAGAACAGAACTAGAACAGAACAGAACAGAACTAGAACAGAACTAGAACAGAACTAGAACAGAACTAGAACAGAACTAGAACAGAAACTAGAACAGAACTAGAACAGAACTAGAACAGAACTAGAACAGAACTAGAACAGAACAGAACAAAACTAGAACAGAACTAGAACAGAACTAGAACAGAACTAGACAGAACTAGAACTAGAATAGAACTAAACAGAACTAGAACAGTACTAGAACAGAACTAGAACAGAACTAGAACAGAACTAGAACAGAACTAGAACAGAACTAGAACAGAACTAGAACAGAACTAGAACAGAACTAGAACAGAACTAGAACAGAACTAGAACAGAACTAGAACAGAACTAGAACAGAACTAGACAGAACTAGAACAGAACTAGAACAGAACTAGAACAGAACTAGAACAGAACTAGAACAGAACTAGAACAGAACTAGAACAGAACTAACTAACAATAACAGAACTAGACTAGAAACTAACACTAAACTAGAACAGAACTAGAACAGAACTAGAACAGAACTAGAACAGAACTAGAACAGAACTAGAACAGAACTAGAACAGAACTAGAACAGAACTAGAACAGAACTAGAACAGAACTAGAACAGAACTAGAACATAACAGAACTAGAACAGAACTAGAACAGAACTAGAACAGAACTAGAACAGAAAGACTAGAACAGAACTAGAACAGAACTAGAACAGAACTAGAACAGAACTAGAACAGAACTAGAACAGAACTAGAACAGAACTAGAACAGAACTAGAACAAACTAGAACAGAACTAGAACAAACTAGAACAGAACTAGAATAGAACTAGAACAGAACTAGAACAGTACTAGAACAGAACTAGAACAGAACTAGAACAGAATAGAACAGAACTAACTAGAACAGAACTAGAACAGAACTAGAACAGAACTAGAACAGAACAGAACTAACAGAACTAGAACAGAACTAGAATAGAACTAGAACAGAACTAGAACAGAACTAGAACTGTACTAGAACTGTACTAGAACTGAACTATATTTTCTTGTTTAGAGGAAACATCTGCAACATTTGTGTATAACTGTGCAACTCCTTCTCTGCAGCATTTCTATAGTAAAGTGTCCAACTTTCTCTACAACATTTCTTCAGAAATGTGTTTGTCTTTCCCTGCAACAATTTTATTTCATTATCATTAACTAATCCTTGTTACTTATCTTAAACTACCATTGCCAAATAGGCACGAGCCTATTAAATTTGCAAAAATAAAAACAAAAATATTTCTAATACACTTAACTCATAATAAAGTAATAAAATTTTTAATCATAATTTCTCTCTTAACATTCATATGACTACTGTCACAACAAGTTGACAACATTTTGATAAGTTGCCTTATAAATAACTGATTTTCTAACAGCAGCAACTATAACTGCAACTGCATCATTAATTACAACTTGTTCTTCTTCTTTTTTCGTAATTAAAATTTAAATAAAGATTTTAAGTTGTAGCTCAGAAAATTCAATTCAAAATAAATATTCAAGTACTTGTAAAACTACTCACATTTGTCATGTTGTCAATTGCTGGCTGATGCTTTAAATATATAGACTCCGTTTGCTGATTCAGATATCTGCTCTGCATGCCATTGCTCTGGCTGTAGCAACTTGTTTTGAAAAAATCCTTTAGTTACTTTCCAATTATAGCAGTCATTAATCAATATTAATTATAATTATCCGAAAAGGAAACAGCCATTGCCCTGTCAATTGCTTTAAGGCTTTAAGGACGCTAAAGACGTTGATTCGGTGAGGAGGAAGGCAAGCCTGTAATTTGAAATTGTTAAATATTTAAAATATTGCTTAAGATAAATTTTAAAATTTATATTTAATTTCTTCTTTGAGTTTTAGGCCAATTAAATATATATTCTTAGTTTTTCTTTGAAAAAGAATCCTTGAGTTGTAAGAATATGTTGCAACATGCTTTTCAGGCGAACAATCTATTTGATGTTTGTAAAAAGTATTTTAGACAAGAGTCTCATACTCTTTGTGAGCCGTTATTTTAGAAAAACTGCTGCTGGTTATTAAGCGTTAAAGGTGACACTTGTAGTGTTGTTGTAAACGTATGATATATTTTTATAAAATTTAGACAATTAGTGAGTTGCTTCTGCCACCAAAGAACAGTTAAATTTGACTTAAATTTAAAAGAATTTCACGCAATTTTAAGACTTGAATAGAACTAGAACAAACTAGAACTGAACTAGAACTGAACTAGAACTGAACTAGAACTGAACTAGAACTGAACTAGAACTGAACTAGAACTGAACTAGAACTGAACTAGAACTGAACTAAAACTGAACTAGAACTGAACTAGAACTGAACTAGAACTGAACTAGAACTGAACTAGAACTGAACTAGAACTGAACTAGAACTGAACTAGAACTAGAACTGAACTAGAACTGAACTAGAACTGAACTAGAACTGAACTAGAACTGAACTAGAACTGAACTAGAACTGAACTAGAACTGAACTAGAACTGAACTAGAACTGAACTAGAACTGAACTAGAACTAGAACTGAGAACTAGAACTGAACTAGAACTGAACTAGAACTGAACTAGAACTGAACTAGAACTGAACTAGAACTGAACTAGAACTGAACTAGAACTGAACTAGAACTGAACTAGAACTGAACTAGAACTGAACTAGACTGAACTAGAACTGAACTAGAACTGAACTAAACTGAACTAGAACTGAACTAAAACTGAACTAGAACTGAACTAGAACGAACTAGAACTGAACTAGAACTGAACTAGAACTGAACTAGAACTGAACTAGAACTGAACTAGAACTGAACTAGAACTGAACTAGAACTGAACTAGAACTGAACTAGAACTGAACTAGAACTGAACTAGAACTGAACTAGAACTGAACTAGAACTGAACTAGAACTGAACTAGAACTGAACTAGAACTGAACTAGAACTGAACTAGAACTGAACTAGAACTGAACTAGAACTGAACTAGAACTGAACTAGAACTGAACTAGAACTGAACTAGAACTGAACTAGAACTGAACTAGAACTGAACTAGAACTGAACTAGAACTGAACTAGAACTGAACTAGAACTGAACTAGAACTGAACTAGAACTGAACTAGAACTGAACTAGAACTGAACTAGAACTGAACTAGAACTGAACTAGACTGAACTAGAACTGAACTAGAACTGAACTAGAACTGAACTAAACTGAACTAGAACTGAACTAGAACTAGAACTAGAACTGAACTAGAACTGAACTAGAACTGACTAGAACTGAACTAGAACTGAACTAGAACTGAACTAGAACTGAACTAGAACTGAACTAGAAATGAACTAGAACTGGAACTAGAACTGAACTAGAACTGAACTAGAACGAACTAGAACGAACTAGAACTGAACTAGAAACTGAACTAGAACTGACTAGAACTGAACTAGAACTGAACTAGAACTGAACTAGAACTGAACTAGAACTGAACTAGAACTGAACTAGAACTGAACTAGAACTGAACTAGAACTGAACTAGAACTGAACTAGAACTGAACTAGAACTGAACTAGAACTGAACTAGAAACTGAAACTAGAACTGAACTAGAACTGAACTAGAACTGAACTAGACTGAACTAGAACTGAACTAGAACTGAACTAGAACTGAACTAGAACTGAAACTAGAACTGAACTAGACTGAACTAGAACTGAACTAGAACTGAACCTAGAACTGAACTAGAACTGAACTAGAACTGAACTAGAACTGAACTAGAACTGAACTAGAACCGAACTAGAACTGAACTAGAACTGAACTAGAAACTGAACTGAACTAGAACTGAACTAGAACTGAACTAGAACTGAACTAGAACTGAACTAGAACTGAACTAGAACTGAAACTAAAACTGAACTAGAACTGAACTAGAACTGAACTAGAACAGAACTAGAACTGAACTAGTACTGAACTAGAACTCAACACTTTTCTTCAAAAATTGTTTAAAGAATGACAGACACTTGTTTGTAGAAATGTTTCAGATAAAGAGGGACACATGTTGCAGACATATTTCTATAGAAATATTTATAAGAAAAGAGAAAAACAGACATGTTTCTTGACGACCACAGTTTCATGGAAGTTTTTTAAAGAATGACAGACAGTTTTCCATCTAAATGTTGCAAAGAATGACAGATGCTTTTATATAGAAATGTTGCAGAGATGCTTTATATAGAAATGTTGCAAAAATGTTTCAAGGGAAGATGGTTACATGTTTATAGGAATGTTTCAGAGAAAGACAGACATCTATCTGAAGTAATGTTTCAGAGAAAGATGTACATATTTTCAAAGAAATGTTGCAAAGACTGATAGACACACTTTTATATAGACATGTGTCAGAGAAGGTCTGTTGTCTTGTACAGAAATGTTTCAGAGATGGAAGACTACATGTTTATAGGAATGTTTGGGAGGGAAGGACAGACATATGTTTATAGAAATTTTGTAGGTTAAGACATGAACTTTGTTAAATAAATGTTGCCGGAAATGAAAGACACTTGTTGTTTTGCAAATGTTGCAGAGAAAGACAGACAAATGTTTTAGAGAAAGACAGACATTTAACTTTGAAAATCTTGCTAAGAAAGACAGACTTAGATATATGTTTAAAATTATTTCAGATCCGGCTACTAACAACTTTGTATATTAAAATTGGTTTTCTGCTTTATTCTTGGACAACCTTTAAAATGTATCTTTTGATAGTTTTTAATTTATGGCCACTCTCTCCATTTGATTGCCATATCATAATCCCGCGCGTTTATTGATTTCAATTGCGTGTTAAATTCCTGTTTCTGATAACGAGACACTAAATTGTCTACAAAATGTATAGCAACTTGTTATCTGTATGTTTTTCCCCATTTACTATTTTAAATAACTGCTTCAGAAGAAAAAATATGTTTAACTAATTTTAAATTTAATTATCAAAAAAAACGGTTAATTACTCTGATGTCTTAAGAGTTTCACTATAAGTTTTTGTTGTTTTCTGTTTTTGTGTTTTTTGCTGGCCATTTGATTTGTATGCAACACAATTGTTGTAAACTGCAAGTAACATCCTTGAACGAGATCATTAATCTTTTCTTTTTTTTTGTTTGTAATTTTATGGCTTTCGTCTTTACAACAACAAACAACAACTATACTATAAATTATAGAACTACAACAACACTGAACAGAAGAAAGAGCAGTAGCAGCATTTACTTCACTTGATGATGAGGTTTAGTTGTAGAGTTTTAGTGCCTCGCCTTTTTTTTGCTTATTTTTCTTTTGTCATGTGAATTTCTGGTACTTTTTTTGCTCATTTTCTTACTGGACTTTTTGGCTCCCACTACACCCACTCTCATTCTCAAGTGAATGAAAAGAAATCAAAAATCAAGCAAAAGGAATGAAGGTTGAAAGGAAACAAACAAAAAAAAATACATGAAATTTTCAGAAAGGCAGTCAGTAAGTCAAACACTCTGAGAGTCAAAAAACACTTAAAGAAAAAGAGGAACAAACAACAGAATACCACCAACAACAACAACAACTCTAGTACTTTATTCTCGCCTCTATACAATTAGTTGTTGCCCAAGTCTTAAAGAGTTGTTTTTACTGTTGTTGTTTCCCCAACAACTCACGAACTTTATTTGTTGGCTGTTGTAGTAGTTTTCACTTTATTTTTAGTTCTTTTTTCGGATACTTTTTTAGCAAAATCATTTAGTTTTTTTCTTCATTTTTTCCTCTTTTTTTCGAGATTTTGTTATAGTACAACTGTGTTTTGTTGTTGTTTTTTTTGTTGCTGCAAAACCACAACAAGCAATGAACAGATATTGTTGCCAGCAGCAGCAGTCACAGCAACGTTAGCAGCAACCAGATTATTGCATCCAATGACCTCGAACTTGTGCCGGTTATTCATTTTTAGTTCGTGCTGCACACAAAAATATAAAAAAATTCGAAAAAAACACAAAAAGAACTCAACACCAGCATAATTTAAAAGGGCAAAATACAAAAGGTTCGAAAAGGGGCCGAGGGGATAATATACTGGTAACAAAAATATAGTGTGACTGATTTTCAAGATGAATTGTTTTGGCTTTGAAAATGTTATAAAAAGTGCAGATAAAAATTAAAAAAAGAAAAAACAAATTTAAGGGGATAGTTGTGTTAAACAAATTAAGGGGAATAAAGGGAGAAATTTAAAGATATTGTATACTCCTAATGGACTCTGTACGAAGCTATATTTCTACAAAATATGTTTGTCTTTCTATAGTCTATAATCTAGTCTATAGTCTAATCTATAGTAGAGTCTGAACTATAGTCTAGTCTGAACTATAGTCTAGTCTATAATCTAAACTATTTTTTTGTTTAGACTCTAAACTATAGTCAAAACTATAGTCTAAACTATAGTCTAAACTATAGTCTAATCTATGGTCTAAACTACAGTCTAAACTATAGTCTAGTCTAGTCTATAGTCTAGTCTATAGTCCTAGTCTATAGTCTAGTCTATAGTCTAGTCTATAGTCTAATCTATAGTCTAGTCTATAGTCTAGTCTATAGTCTAGTCTATAGTCTAGTCTATAGTCTAGTCTATAGTCTAGTCTATAGTCTAGTCTATAGTCTAGTCTATAGTCTAGTCTATAGTCTAGTCTATAGTCTAGTCTATAGTCTAGTCTATAGTCTAGTCTATAGTCTAGTCTATAGTCTAGTTCTAGTCTATAGTCTAGTCTATATCTAGTCTATAGTCTAGTCTATAGTCTAGTCTATAGTCTAGTCTATAGTCTAGTCTATAGTCTAGTCTATAGTCTAGTCTATAGTCTAGTCTATAGTCTAGTCTATAGTCTAGTCTATAGTCTAGTCTATAGTCTAGTCTATAGTCTAGTCTATAGTCTAGTCTATAGTCTAGTCTATAGTCTAGTCTATAGTCTAGTCTATAGTCTAGTCTATAGTCTAGTCTATAGTCTAGTCTATAGTCTAGTCTATAGTCTAGTCTATAGTCTAGTCTATAGTCTAGTCTATAGTCTAGTCTATCGTGTAGTCTATCGAGTAGTCTATCGTCTAGAGTATCATCTAGTCTATCGTCTATTCTATCGACGATTCTATCGTCTATTCTATCGTCTAGTCTATCGTCTAGTCTATCGTCTAGTATATCGGCTAGTCTATCGTCTAGTCTATCGTCTAGTCTATCGTCTAGTCTATCGTTTAGTCTTTCGTCTAGTCTATCGTCTAGTCTATCGTCCAGTCTATCGTCTAGTCTATCGTCTAGTCTATCGTCTAGTCTATCGTCTAGTCCATTGCCTAGTCTATCGTCTAGTCTATCGTCTAGTCTATCGTGTAGTCTATCGTGTAGTCTATCGTCTATTCTATCGTCTATTCTATCGTCTAGTCTATCGTCTAGTCTATCGTCTAGTCTATCGTCTAGTATATCGACTAGTCTATCGTCTAGTCTAGCGTCTAGTCTATCGTCTAGTCTATAGTCTAGTCGATAGTCTAGTCTATCGTCTAGCCTATCGTCTAGTCTATCGTCTAGTCTATCGTCTAGTCTATCGTCTAGTCTATCGTCTAGTCTATCGTCTAGTCTATCGTTTAGTCTATCGTTTAGTCTATAATTAAAAACTAACTAAACTCATTTTTATAATTTTTAACCAAATTCTGTACTAATCTCATTAATTTAAACACATTCAAGACTTTTGCTCAATATTCTTCAGTTTCTTTCCCCCTCTTCCAAATTGTTACATAATTTTTAAATAAAAATATTCGAAAAAATCCCAAACTGGTACAATAACTTTATAAAAAAAAAACAACATAAAACAATTCACATAAAATCACCTAAAAAAACTCTACTTCAGACACTTTTTCTATACAAAAACAATCCAGTTTCGTTTTCAATCCAACCTAAAAAACTCGGAATTGTGTTGTGTGCATTTTTACTACTCTTTTGCTTTATTTTTAGCCGCAAAAAAAGAACACAATTCTGAAAACAAAATCCAAATAAAATAAAAATTCTAAAACAAAATAACGAGCAGTAACAGAAAAAATAATAAATAAATGGTGGAATTACTGAGAAAAAAGTTAAAAAAAGCAGCAACAGAAATCAAACACGAACAACAAGAAAATAAAACAAAAATTTGTATCCACAACAAAACTCAGACGAACTTGAAAAATTTTTAGATTTGAAGTAGTTTTATTTTCGTAATTGTATGGTTCTGTGTGTCTGGATTCTATGTAGTAAAAACGAAGGATAGCGGCAGTTTTATGAAAATATAAAACTGTGGCAGGCGAACGAGAACAAACGAACGAAAGACCAGTCTATCAGACTCACTCATCGACGATGGTAGAGTTGAGTAAATCCAGCCGTTTAGAGAGTCAGCAGACAAAAATCGAATTGAATTGAATGATGATGTTGGTGTTGGAGGTTGAGAGATGGGTGTAGGGCGCGTGCTGTATGCATCATTGGCTTCCAGAAACAAAAAGGGGTTGAATAAAAGTTATAAATATGTACATACTTTGGGTGTCAAATCGAAGAGACTTATTAGGGATGTATAGACTAAGTACTAGACTAGAATACAGAACAGACTGCAAGCTCGACTATAGATCAGAATATAGACTCGACTATGAACTCTACTATGGACTCGACTATAGACTCGACTATAGACTGGACTATAGACTATACTATATACTTAACCTAGACTCAACTATAGACTCGAATATAGACTCAACTATTACTCGATTATAGACTCGAATACAGACTAAACTATAGACTCGACTATAGACTCGATTATAGACTAGACAATATACTAAACTATATACCTAACATAGGCTCGACTATAGACTCAACTATAAACTCGAATATAGACACAATTATTGACTAGACTATATACTTGACTACAGAATCTACTAAAGACTCGACTATACACCAAACTCTAAACTCGACTACAGACTAGACTATAAACTCGATTAGTTATAGACAAGGCGGACTATAGAGTAAAAACATAAAAGTCCACAAGTGGTCCTTCGGCACAAACAATGAAGATCTGTGATCACTTTATTTCCCACCAAAGCACATTTTCTGGCTAAACTAGAGGCCCTAGGTCAAAAACAGTGAATATCTGTGATCACTTTTATTTCCCAACAAAAATTGGTTTTTATTTCCCACCAAAATTCGATTTTTGAGTGCAAACATAAAAGTCCATTTTCTGGCTAAACTAGAAGTCCTAGGACAAAAACAATGAATATCTGTGATCACCTTTATTTCCCACCAAAATTCAATTTTTGAATGAAAACATAAAAGTCCATTTTCTGGCTAAACTAGAAGCCCCAGGACAAAAACAATGAATATCTCTGATCACTTTTATTTCCCACCAAAATTCGATTTTTGAGTGAAAACATAAAAGTCCATTTTCTGGCTAAACTAGACGTCCCAGGACAAAAACAATGGAAATCTGTGATCACTTTTATTTCCCACTAAAATTCGATTTTTGAGTGAAAACATAAAAGTCCATTTTCTGGCTAAACTAGAAGCCCCAGGACAAAAACAATGAATATCTGTGATCACTTTTATTTCCCACCAAAATCCGATTTTTGAGTGAAAACATAAAAGTCCATTTTCTGGCTAAACTAGAGGCCCCAGGACAAAAACAATGGAAATCTGTGATCACTTTTATTTCCCACCAAAATTCGATTTTTGAGTGAAAACATAAAAGTCCATTTTCTGGCTAAACTAGTAGCCCTAGGACAAAAACGTTGAATATCTGTGATCACTTTTACTTCCCACCAAAAATCCGATTTTTGAGTGAAAACATAAAAGTCCATCTTCTGGCTAAACTAAAGGTCCTAGGGCACATTTCTGTGTGAAAATATAAAGGTCCATTTTCTGGCTAAACTAGAGGCCCTAGGGCAAAAACAATGGAAATCTGTGATCACTTTTATTTCCCACCGAAATTCGATTTCTGTGTGAAAATATAAAAGTACATTTTCTACCTAAACTAGAGGCCCTAGGGCCAAAACAATGGAAATCTGTGATCACTTCTTTTTTCCACCAAAAATGGGTTTTCCAGTGAAAACATAAAAGTCCATTTTCTAGCTAAACTAGAGGCCCCAGGACAAAAACAATAGAAATCTGTGATCACTTTTATTTCCCACCAAAATCCAAATTTTGAGTGAAAACATTAAAGTCCATTTTCTGGCTAAACTAGAAGCCCCAGGACAAAAACAATGAATATCTGTGATCACTTTTATTTCCCACCAAAATTCGATTTTTGAGTGAAAACATAAAAGTCCATTTTCTGGCTAAACTAGAGGCCCCAGGACAAAAACAATGGAAATCTGTGATCACTTTTATTTCCCACCAAAATTCGATTTTTGAGTGAAAACATAAAAGTACATTTTCTGGCTAAACTAGAAGCCCTAGGACAAAAACGATGAATATCTGTGATCATTTTTATTTCCCACTAAAATTCGATTTTTGAGAGAAAAAATAAAAGTCCATTTTCTGGCTAAACTAGAGGCCCCAGGACAAAAACAATGAATATCTGTGATCACTTTTATTTCCCACCAAAATTCGATTTTTGAGTGAAAACATAAAAGTCCATTTTCTGGCTAAACTAGAAGCCCTAGGACAAAAAAGATGAATATCTGTGATCATTTTTATTTCCCACTAAAATTCGATTTTTGAGAGAAAAAATAAAAGTCCATTTTCTGGCTAAACTAGAGGCCCCAGGACAAAAACAATAGAAATCTGTGATCACTTTTATTTCCCACCGAAATTCGATTTTTGAGGGAAAACATAAAAGTCCATTTTCTAGCTAAACTAGAGGCCCCAGGACAAAAACAATGGAAATCTGTGATCACTTTTATTTCCCACCAAAATTCGATTTTTGAGTGAAAACGTAAAAGTCCATTTTCTGGCTAAACAAGAAGCCCTAGGACAAAAACGATGAATATCTGTGATCATTTTTATTTCTCACTAAAATACGATTTTTGAGTGAAAACATAAAAGTCCATTTTCTGGTTAAACTAGTAGCCCTAGGGTCAAAACAAAGGAAATCTGTGATCACTTTTATTTTCCACCAAAAATGGATTTTTGAGTGAAAACATAAAAGTCAATTTTCTGGCTAAACTAGAAGCCCCAGGACAAAAACAATGAATATCTGTGATCACTTTTATTTCCCACCAAAAACGGATTTTTGAATGAAAACATAAAAGTCCATTTTCTGGCTGAACTAGAGGCCCCAGGACAAAAACAATGAATATCTGTGATCGCTTTTATTTCTTACCAAAAATGGATTTTTGAGTGAAAACATAAAAGTCCATTTTCTGGCCAAACTAGAGGCCCCAGGACAAAAACAATGAATATCTGTGATCACTTTTATTTCCCACCAAAAATGGATTTTTGAGTGCAAACATAAAAGTCCATTTTCTGGCTAAACTAGAAGACCTAGGGCCAAAACAATGGAAATCTGTGATCACTTTTATTTTCCACCAAAATTCGATTTTTGAGTAAAAACATAAAATTCCATTTTCTGGCTAAACTAGAGGCCCAAGGACTAAAACAGTGTAAATCTGTGATCAGTTCTGTACTCGGCTATATTCTGAGGTATCGTTTCGTTTAGACTGGACTATAGTCTCGAATATAGACTGGACTATAGTCTCGACTATAGACTGGACTATAGTCTCGACTATAGACGGGACTATAGTCTCGACTATAGACGGGACTATAGTCTCGACTATAGACGGGACTATAGTCTCGACTATAGACGGGACTATAGTCTCGACTATAGACGGGACTATAGTCTCGACTATAGACGGGACTATAGTCTCGACTATAGACGGGACTATAGTCTCGACTATAGACTATAGACGGGGACTATAGTCGGGACTATAGACGGGACTATAGTCGGGACTATAGACGGGACTATAGTCGGGACTATAGACGGGACTATAGTCGGGACTATAGTCTCAACTATTGACAGGACTATAGTCTCGACTATTGACAGGACTATAGTCTCGACTATAGACAGGACTATAGTCTCGACTATAGACAGGACTATAGTCTCGACTATAGACAGGACTATAGTCTCGACTATAGACAGAACTATAGTCTCGACTATAGACAGGACTATAGTCTAGAAGCCATAGGACAAAAACAATGAATATCTGTGATCACTTTTATTTCCCACCAAAACTCGACTATAGACAGGACTATAGTCTCGACTATAGACAGGACTATAGTCTCGACTATAGACAGAACTATAGTCTCGACTATAGACAGGACTATAGTCTAGAAGCCATAGGACAAAAACAATGAATATCTGTGATCACTTTTATTTCCCACCAAAATTCGATTTTTGAGTGAAAACATAAAAGTCCATTTTCTGGCTAAACTAGAGGACCTAGGTCAAACACAATGAATATCTGTGATCACTTTTATATCCCACTAAAATTCGATTTTTGAGTGAAAACATAAAAGTCTATTTTCTGGCTAAACTAGAGGCCCCAGGACAAAAACAATGGAAATCTGTGATCACTTTTATTTCCCACCAAAAATGGGTTTTTGAGTGAAAACATAAAAGTCCATTTTCTGGCTAAACTAGAGGCCCCAGGGCAAAAACAATGGAAATCTGTGATCACTTTTATTTCCCACCAAAATTCGATTTTTGAGTGAAAACATAAAAGTCCATTTTCTGGCTAAACTAGAGGCCCAAGGACTAAAACAGTGTAAATCTGTGATCAGTTCTATACTCGGCTATATACTGAGGTATCGTTTCGTTTAGCCTGGACTATAGTCTCGAATATAGACTGGACTATAGTCTCGACTATAGACTGGACTATAGTCTCGACTATAGACGGGACTATAGTCGGGACTATAGTCTCGACTATAGTCGGGACTATAGTCTCAACTATTGACAGGACAATAGTCTCGACTATTGACAGGACTATAGTCTCGACTATAGTCCTGTCTATATACTCCCTTTTTAGTTACCACCCTAATACGGCCTGCATTTACAGTATATTTCCCCCCTATTTTGGCACTGGTAGCACAATGTAAATAATACGCACGTCACATTGAAAATGGATGATTGAAAAGTAATGGCTGGATTTTTATAAACGTTTTTAGTAAAACGAAATAAATAAAGGTTTATGGACAGAAATGGCTGTTGATGCAGAGATGTGCAGAGATTTCAACAAATATTATACCAGAGTTAAAATAGACAGACAGACAGATACAAACGCAACGCATCAGACATACAGAGACACACATATATATAGATAATGTCGATATATGCATCGACAGTTTCAAATAAAATCAATAAAATGTGTACAATAGTGTAAAATATAAAGAAAAATATTTATAACACTTTAATAGAATGAACATTTTGATGGATGAAAAAGAAGATTTTAGTTGAAGTTTTGAAATCAAAAGGGATTATAGGGAAGTCAACAGAATAGTCCATAAACAGGACACGGCTGATTGGTCTATAGTGGACTATTTTGAATCACCATCAGGGCTATCGACTGAACTATAGTCGAGATTGTAGATGGACTGTTGCCGATATTACTAATGGCATAACAGACTAGATTATAAACGAGACTTAATGATAGTTGAAGCCATAGTTTGGGCTAGAAGAAAAGGCTTTAGACTATAGTCAAGACTTTAAACTGCAAAGTAGACGAAGTTTCAAGAAGTTGTTCTTTTCTTACTGTTGCCATCGGCTTTTGCAAAATTTATTAATCTTTACTCGTATTCTAAACACACTTAACCACTTCTCTCCCTGATTCCTTAACTCCTCATTAAATCATTAACATTTATTACCACTGCACCATACATCAGCAGCAACAGCAACAACAACAGTGCAAATTTGTCCATGATATAAATTTATCACTGACATTATTCAATTTGATTTAGGATTTTTGTTGCTGTCTTTATTACCAGTTTTAATTTAAATACAACATCTTAAGTACCTGTATCTTCACCTAAATCACCAATAAATCAAATAATGCTTTTAGGCAAAAAGTAAAAAATCTTGTTCTTTTAACAACAATCTTCTATTTCTTCCACTTCCACTTCTTCTTCATCTTCAGCATTGGACAGCAAATAGTTAATGTCATTTTACAGTCTCACAGCACAAAAATCAAAGCAACGTCCCCTCTGTTGCTTAGACTGCCAAAGATATTTCATCATGTCTCCTCTCTTCGAAGTCAATACAATTTTGTATTGTCTGCTTTGGACTCATCGGTAGTTTGTTGCAACAATGTTGCTAATTGTTACAACATGTAATTGAAACTTTACATAAGAAGACTTCAAAGGATTTGTGTAAAATTTTTCTGCATTGGTTCTACAATTCGTGTCTTTAACACTATTTAAAGACTATAGACTCTGTAGACTGTGTAAAGTTCTATTTTATGGGAATAATGTAGAGAAACTGGCTGCTGCAGCAAATATAGGGAGAGAGAAAAAAACGCCAAGTGGGTTTTTCGTTTCTTTGTGGAGACATGTTTATGCAACATTTTCTTTTTAATTAAATTTTATTTTAGTAATAAATTTTGAAAAAAAAAATAAAGAAAATGGCAAAACTACATAATGAATATTTAATTAAACAGGTAATAGTGTTAACGACGACCAAGGTGAAATTTTTTACACTAAACTGTCGAGACTACACAACAGATAACTTTATAATATAGTCTACATTGGTCTATAGTCAAGACCAAGGTCTCGATTATAATATCGACTAACGACCAGACTATAGAATCAGCAATAGAACAAACTACACTATAGTCGAAACTAATACAAACCGACTTATAGTCTGGACTATAGTCTATTCTATAGTCTGGACTATAGTCTATTCTATAGTCTGGACTATAGTCTATTCTATAGTCTGGACTATAGTCTATTCTATAGTCTGGACTATAGTCTATTATATAGTCTATTCTATAGTCTGGACTATATTCTATTCTATAGTCTGGACTATAGTCTATTCTATAGTCTGGACTATAGTCTATTCTATAGTCTGGACTATAGTCTATTCTATAGTCTGGACTATAGTCTATTCTATAGTCTGGACTATAGTCTATTCTATAGTCTGGACTATAGTCTATTCTATAGTCTGGACTATAGTCTATTATATAGTCTGGACTATAGTCTATTCTATATTCTGGACTATAGTCTATTCTACAGTCTGGACTATAGTCTATTCTACAGTCTGGACTATAGTCTATTCTACAGTCTGGACTATAGTCTATCCTATAGTCTGGACTATAGTCTATCCTATAGTCTGGACTATAGTCTATTCTATAGTCTATTCTATAGTCTATTCTATAGTCTATTCTATAGTCTATTTATAGTCTGGACTATAGTCTATTCTATAGTCTGGACTATAGTCTATTCTATAGTCTGGACTATAGTCTATTCTATAGTCTGGACTATAGTCTATTCTATAGTCTGGACTATAGTCTATTCTATAGTCTGGACTATAGTCTATTCTATAGTCTGGACTATAGTCTATTCTATAGTCTGGACTATAGTCTATTCTATAGTCTGGACTATAGTCTATTCTATAGTCTGGACTATAGTCTATACTATAGTCTGGACTATAGTCTATTCTATAGTCTGGACTATAGTCTATACTATAGTCTGGACTATAGTCTATACTATAGTCTGGACTATAGTCTATACTATAGTCTGGACTATAGTCTATACTATAGTCTGGACTATAGTCTATACTATAGTCTGGACTATAGTCTATACTATAGTCTGGACTATAGTCTATACTATAGTCTGGACTATAGTCTATACTATAGTCTGGACTATAGTCTATACTATAGTCTGGACTATAGTCTATACTATAGTCTGGACTATAGTCTATACTATAGTCTGGACTATAGTCTATACTATAGTCTGGACTATAGTCTATACTATAGTCTGGACTATAGTCTATACTATAGTCTGGACTATAGTCTATACTATAGTCTGGACTAGTCTATACTATAGTCTGGACTATAGTCTATACTATAGTCTGGACTATAGTCTATACTATAGTCTGGACTATAGTCTATACTATAGTCTGGACTATAGTCTATACTATAGTCTGGACTATAGTCTATACTATAGTCTGGACTATAGTCTATACTATAGTCTGGACTATAGTCTATACTATAGTCTGGACTATAGTCTATACTATAGTCTGGACTATAGTCTATACTATAGTCTGGACTATAGTCTATACTATAGTCTGGACTATAGTCTATACTATAGTCTGGACTATAGTCTATACTATAGTCTGGACTATAGTCTATACTATAGTCTGGACTATAGTCTATACTATAGTCTGGACTATAGTCTATACTATAGTCTGGACTATAGTCTATACTATAGTCTGGACTATAGTCTATACTAGTCTGGACTATAGTCTATACTATAGTCTGGACTATAGTCTATACTATAGTCTGGACTATAGTCTATACTATAGTCTGGACTATAGTCTATACTATAGTCTGGACTATAGTCTATACTATAGTCTGGACTATAGTCTATACTATAGTCTGGACTATAGTCTATACTATAGTCTGGACTATAGTCTATACTATAGTCTGGACTATAGTCTATACTATAGTCTGGACTATAATCTATACTATAGTCTGGACTATAGTCTATACTATAGTCTGGACTATAGTCTATACTATAGTCTAGACTATAGTCTATATTATAGTCTGGACTATAGTCTATTCTATAGTCTGGACTATAGTCTGGACTATAGTCTATTCTAAAGTATGAATTATAGTCTATTCGATAGTCTGGACTATAGTCTATTCTATAGTCTGGACTATAGTCTATTCTATAGTCTGGACTATAGTCTATACTATAGTCTGGACTATAGTCTATACTATAGTCTGGACTATAGTCTACTATAGTCTGGACTATAGTCTATACTATAGTCTGGACTATAGTCTATACTATAGTCTGGACTAAAGTATATTTTATAGTCTGGACTAAAGTCTATTCTATAGTCTATACTAAAGTCTATTCTATAGTCTGGACTAAAGTCTATTCTATAGTCTGGACTGTAGTCTATTCTATAGTCTGGACTATAGTCTATTCTATAGTCTGGACTATAGTCTATTCTATAGTCTGGACTATAGTCTATTCTATAGTCTGGACTATAGTCTATTCTATAGTCTGGACTATAGTCTATACTATAGTCTGGACTATAGTCTATACTATAGGCTGGACTATAGTCTATTCTATAGTCTGGACTAAAGTATATTTTATAGTCTGGACTAAAGTCTATTCTATAGTCTATACTAAAGTCTATTCTATAGTCTGGACTAAAGTCTATTCTATAGTATGGACTATAGTCTAGTCTATAGTCTGGACTATAGTCTAGTCTATAGTCTGGACTATAGTCTAGTCTATAGTCTGGACTATAGTCTAGTCTATAGTCTGGACTATAGTCTAGTCTACAGTCTGGACTATAGTCTAGTCTATAGTCTGGACTATAGTTTAGTCTATAGTCTGGACTATAGTTTAGTCTATAGTCTGGACTATAGTTTAGTCTATAGTCTGGACTATAGTTTAGTCTATAGTCTGGACTATAGTTTAGTCTATAGTCTGGACTATAGTCTAGTATATAGTCTGGACTATAGTCTAGTCTGTAGTCTGGACTATAGTCTAGTCTATAGTCTGGACTATAGTCTAGTCTATAGTCTGGACTATAGTCTAGTCTATAGTCTGGACTATAGTCTAGTCTATAGTCTGGACTATAGTCTAGTCTATAGTCTGGACTATAGTCTAGTCTATAGTCTTCCAGTCCTTCTTCTATTTCATTAAAAATTCCCCAATCAATTGTCATAAAAACAATCTTGGGACATTGTCTATTCTACCTTTCAACTTCACACAATTGAACCACTAATTAGCAACGCACTGTAAATTGACACTTAGCAAAAACGAACGAACAAAAAAAAACGTTGTGTGAAAACAACAAAAATTTGCCACAAATCTAAAACAACAACAGAATAACAAAAAAATCTTGTCAATAAAAACATGAATGTTGCCAACACATCATAAATGCCAACGAAGAAACAATTCAAAGCGTTGCAAGAATACACAATTTGTTGCTGTTTTTGTTGTTGCACTTGGAATTGTACTCGTATTGTAATTGTTTTCAGTTTGAAAATGAAAAATATGTTGTATGTCGTTAAAGTGGATTTTCATCTATTTCATCTCATTCTGTGGCTCTGGATCTGGTTCAGGTTCTCTAGAGTGATTGTGTCATTGTAAATGCAATTATTTTGTTCTAGTTCTAGTGGATTTCTTTTAGCGGCTTTAAGATGAGAATGCTAAAGTCGCGTGCATGGAATTGGCAACGAAGTAAATAAACAAAGTATTAAGAGACTGCCTAGTTTTGTTGCTCCCCTTAGTTTTTTCCTAGAGCTTAATAACTTCTTTTTTTTTTTTGCTGCGGAGCAATTGTTGGAAGTCATCATAAATAATAGGAGCAAGTCACAGAAATTCCTGTTTAACTATGAGTTAAGAAAAAAAAAGGAATCAGGTATGATCAGAGATATGTTTACACTAGCGAAGAGAAGAATTCTTAGTTTATTTTCCATGTCTAATTTTAGCTGCTAGTGTGCAGCGCTTTTTCATTCCACACTTTCCTAGCCATTACCTCGTTTATACTTGCAACAATTGCCACAACATTTTAGCACTTCATCAACAAAATGTTTGTGCAATTCAACGCATTTTATGAGTAGATTTTTATGTTTATAAAATTTCAAAGCCACCAAGCCGACTCTACGACCATTAAAGCAAAAGAAATAAGAATTATGGAAAAATCAATAGATTTTAGATTCGTCGAACAAACTATACAAACACACCCATGTTTATCGGAAACATTTGAGGGAAAAAACCTTAACAATATTATTATTGTTTTTTTTTTTTCTCTTGTGGTTTTTAAGACTTAAATACTTAACAAAGATTATTTGCAAATAGAGATTTACAGCGGAAGGTGGCAAAAATGGAAAAGATTTTAATGAAGTTTATAGTGTGGACTATAGTGTCTATAGCCTGGACTATAGTCTAGTCTCTATCCTGGACTATAGTCTAGTCTCTAGCCTGGACTATAGTCTAATCTATAGCCTGGACTATAGTCTGAACTATAATCTGGAGTATAGTCTATAGCCTGGACTATAATCTGGAGTATAGTCTATAGCCTGGACTATAATCTTTAGTATATAGTCTGGACTTTAGTCTGGATTAGACCTTAGTCTGGACTATAGTCTAGTATGCAGTCTGGACTTTAGTCTAGTCTATAGTCTGTACTATAATCTGGAGTGTAGTCTATAGTCTGGATTATAGTCTGTAGTATATATCCTGGACTTTAGTCTGAACCAAGGTCTAAAGTCTAGACTTTAGTCTGGACTATAGTCTAGTCTATAGTGTGGACTATAGTCTAGTCTATAGTCTGGACCAGTGATGCCAGGTGTAGGGATTTTTCCCTTTTTGTAGGGATTTTTTTCAAAAATTTCACGTGTAGGGAAAAAGGGAAAGATTTCTTACTATTGTCAAATTGTAGGGATTTTTCAATTTCATAGTTTTTAACAACTAAAAATATACTCTTTCATGTATTAAACTTTTAAATTAAAAATGAAATCAGTTTTAAGTGTATCGTTAGTAAAAATTCCGCTTGTAATTTCTACAATATATGTACCTACATATCGCTACAAGACTGGCATAATCCAAAATTCGGCTTTCTTGAACTAAGTTCTTCAAAACATGCGGCATACTAAAATCTTTCATATAGATTTATGAAATTTCAAATATGTCTATTATTTTCGATGTGAAATC
The DNA here is from genome assembly GCF_015586225.1 of Lucilia sericata. Lineage (NCBI taxonomy): Eukaryota > Metazoa > Arthropoda > Insecta > Diptera > Calliphoridae > Lucilia > Lucilia sericata. Next base: position 58,231 of record NW_023995531.1, on the reverse strand, counting down.
GATTTTTTGTAAACGTAAAAACTAAAACCCACGTTTTTGTGAATATTAGACAACTAAAAATTTAATTTCAATTTAGATGAGAAACATATTAACCTCAACTATCTGAATCTGGATTTTTAAAACCCCTTGATTTGTTTAAAAGTTATTAAAAAAATAGTTAAATGTCATTAAATATTCATATCCATTTTTCTTGAAACGACTTTTTGGATTATGCCAATCCTGTAGGGCGATATATTCTGACTCCTTATAGATAGAGTAGTCGGGGGCTTAATGCAGTAACTCAGGATTGAAAAAATGAATTTAATGTTCTGAAAATTTATAAAAGTAAACCGCAAAAAGTAAACGCTAAAGTAAACCTTATTTAAAATAATTATTTTATGAAAATTTTTTTGTTGGAGGCACATAAAATAAATTTTTATCACGATTCGATATACTGCCATAAATCTTTCAATTGTTTTTTTTTAATCATAACTGAAGAGTCAGGGTTGGAAGATTTGTATGATGTAAAATTGAAAGAAAAAAAAAAATTTGAATTTAAATTCTAGAAATTTCATTCCTAAAAATTAAAAAAATATACATACATATATGTATATTATAAAACGGAGCTAATATTTTAGTTTTTGATGTTATTTTTGTATTTTTTTAAGATAAACTTTGAAAAAAAATGGAAAAAAGTAGTGTAGGGAAAACTGTAGGGAAAATAAAAAGTGGGTGTAGGGAAAAAAGGGATTTTTTCTCATAAGCGTAGGGATTTCTGAAAAAAATCTCCTGGCATCACTGGTCTGGACAATAGTCTGAACTATAGTCTGAACTATAGTCTGAACTATAGTCTGAACTATAGTCTGAACTATAGTCTGAACTGTAGTCTGATCTATAATCTGTACTATAGTGTAGTCTATAGTCTGGACTATAGTCTAGTTTATAGTCTGGACTATAGTCTAGTCTATAGTCTGGACTATAGTCTAGTGTATAGTCTGGACTATAGTCTAGTCTATAGTCTGGACTATAGTCTAGTGTATAGTCTGGACTATAGTCTAGTCAATAGTCTAGACTATAGTCTGGACTATAGTCTAGTCCATAGTCTGTACTATAGTCTGGACTATAGTCTAGTCTATAGTCTGCACTATAGTCTGCACTATAGTCTAGTCTATAGTGTGGACTATAGTCTAGTCTATAGTCTGGACTATTCTAGTCTATAGTCTGGACTATAGTCTAGTCTATAGTGTGGACTATAGTCTAGTCTATAGTCTGGACTATAGTCTAGTCTATAGTCTGGACTATAGTCTAGTCTATAGTGTGGACTATAGTCTAGTCTATAGTCTGGACTATAGTCTAGTCTATAGTCTGGACTATAGTCTAGTCTATAGTCTGGACTATAGTCTAGTCTATAGTCTGGACTATAGTCTAGTCTATAGTCTGACTATAGTCTATTCTAAATAGTCTGAACTGTAGTCTGAACTACAATCTGGACTATAGTCTATATTCTGGACTATAGTCTGAACTGTAGTCTGATCTATAATCTGTAGTCTGAACTATAATCTGGACTATAGTGTAGTTTATAGTCTGGACTATAGTCTAGTTTATAGTCTAGTTTATAGCCTGGACTATAGTCTAGTCTATAGTCTGGACTATAGTCTAGTCTATAGTCTGGACTATAGTCTAGTCTATAGTCTGGACTATAGTCTAGTCTATAGTCTGGACTATAGTTTAGTCTATAGTGTGGACTATAGTCTAGTCTATAGTCTGGACTATAGTCTAGTCTATAGTTTGGACTATAGACTAGTCTATAGTCTGGACTATAGTGTATTCTATAGTCTGGACTACAGTCTAGTCTAAAGTCTGGACTAGTCTATAGTCTAGACTATAGTCTACTTTATAGTCTAGTCTATAGTTTCACTCTAGTTCATATACCAGCCTACTCTTGGTTAATTTCCCTGTTCCTTTTTCCACCTTCCACTGTTCACTTTTTACATCATCACTTACTTTGATTTCCCAGCCAAACTTAGACGTATAGTATTTTTTTCTTCAGTTGCGGTTAAAAGGCAGAAAACTTTACAAAAAGCCAAGAGACATTACCAAAGACAAGAAAACACGTAAGAAGACCTGCTTTAAAGTTTTAGTGGTTTGCAGAAGAACTGAAGAGTATATGAAGGAAATAGAAAAGAACCGACTACAAACAACTTCTTTTGCAGCTTAGAAAAATGCCGACAATAGTTTCGATTAGAATTTGTGATTTTTTTTTTCACCGATTTCAACAGAATATATACATAATAGGAAAAAAGAAAAATCCACAACATTAATTTAAAACGTGCCACATTGTATGGCATGTTTTAAATATGTTTGTTTTTCTTGTTCCCTCTAACTTCTTATTTATTTATTTAGCTAGTCATTTATTAATTAAGTAATTGTTGGTGTTTTTTTTTTTTCTTTTTGGGGATTTTGCTTTTCAATATCTTATCTTTTTGAAAGCTATCTTTTGCTGTTCGAGTGGTGGTGTGATTGAATGCATAAATTTTTAAATAGTTTTTTTTTGTGATTGAATTTAAATAGATATTTATTTATTTAAATATTTGATTAATTTTTTAAATTTGTTAAAATGTGTGTAGGTGTTCGATATACATAGTTGCTGTATGTGTGTTGTATTGAACTGTAAGTGGTAAACAAGCAGTCGTGGCCGAGCGGTTAAGGCGTCTGACTAGAAATCAGATTCCCTCTGGGAGCGTAGGTTCGAATCCTACCGACTGCGAGAAGATTTTTTAAATTATTTTTTATATAAAAATATAAATTTCTATTATTTTTAAAATTTAGAAAATATAAATTTCTTTTGAATACTTAAAATATTATTTTTGGGAACTCGGATTCGAATCCGAATGAAATTTTTTTAACTTTTTTATTAATTTTTCATTTATTTTTTCTTGAAATAAATCAATATTTTTATCAAATGTATACTAATTGAACCCATAGCGAATTTTATTCGAATTTTGTCTAAATTTAATAAAATTGTTTTAATTTTAAAGGAAATTTTTAAAAATCTTTTGGAGGAATGTTTTTTGGAACTAAGAAAACATTTATATTTTATATTGAACTCGAATTGTTTATGTACGCAGTCGTGGCCGGTTAAGGCGTCTGACTAGAAATCAGATTCCCTCTGGGAGCGTAGGTTCGAATCCTACCGACTGCGAGAAGTCTTTTTGCCACATTCATTTCTTCCGATATATTTAAGCGACTGGT
>NW_023995531.1:0-52500 GCF_015586225.1 Lucilia sericata | reverse complement strand
AAAGGTAATTTTTTGTTTATTTATTAAGTAATATTGAAAATCATCATATCTATTTTTGGATATTTATGAAATGGAAATTTTGGTGAGACATTTGATCGAAAAAATACCTCCCGCCATATTAACACAATTAGAAAAGTTTCGGCGAAGACTATAATCTCATATTTTTTAAGTTTTTTTTGCTTAAAGTTTATTTCAAAAATATATAGTTTAGCTTGAAAGATTATAAGCAGTCGTGGCCGAGCGGTTAAGGCGTCTGACTAGAAATCAGATTCCCTCTGGGAGCGTAGGTTCGAATCCTACCGACTGCGAGAAAGACAATTCTTTTAAAAAAATTTAAGAAATAATAAAGCAAATTTGGTGATTTTAACTGCTTAGATGTAAATTAAATTATAATTAAGTCTAAAGCAGATAAAATTTGCCACAAAACAACCTTTCACTTTTAATAAGATGACTCAAATCAATTTTAAATTAGTGGGTCAAGAAATAAACTAATCAAGTGCATCATTGAATATAATAATAAACTGGTTTCTAAACTAGTCCAAACGATATCATTTGAGATCATTATAAAATGCAAATAATTTGCGAAAAATGGATATATTCAGAAGCTATTAAATAAACTTGTTAAGAGCAACAGGACAGGTTTTAATAGATGGGGTCCAGTCCATCTATAAATATACATATTAAGTTAAGATTTAGTATAGAGTTTAAGATTTGCTTGAAAAATAAAGATTTTTTTTTACCAATTTTTAAGTCAATTTCCCATTGTGTTAAAATTTGTTTACAAAAGTGTTATAAGCAGTCGTGGCCGAGCGGTTAAGGCGTCTGACTAGAAATCAGATTCCCTCTGGGAGCGTAGGTTCGAATCCTACCGACTGCGAGTAAACACACTCTTTTTTTTACAAACTTTAGTTTTGCTGAATCTTGATTTCGATCTAATACTAATAAGCTAGATATTGTTAAGTATATTGACTTTATTATACCACTTTTTGGGTTCAAAATCTAGGCTTTAAGTTAGCTAAGGATCTCTCCATTTTCTGCATGAGTTTATAATAGTTTTTATACTCATATTAAACAGAGAACTCTCTGTGATAAGATATAAGCAGTCGTGGCCGAGCGGTTAAGGCGTCTGACTAGAAATCAGATTCCCTCTGGGAGCGTAGGTTCGAATCCTACCGACTGCGAAGAAACTTCTTTTAAAATCGTCTATAAAGAAATCTTGAATATATTCAGAACATGTTTTGAGATTGAAAAAATTTCTTTCAAAAACTTCTGAATATTGCATAACGCAATCTTAAAAAATGCAGTTAATCCGGTTTTGTTAAAAAAAAAGCATTTCCTAATAGTTCAGTTATAAATATTGTTGGTATTTAAAGGGTTTAAATTCCGAATAAAATGGAATAGATTACTTTTTTGTTAAAGATTCTTGAGATTTCTGATCAATTTGTTATAGATTTTCTTTCAGATTTTGTCTACTGCTGGATTGCGAAGTTAAAGTTATAAGCAGTCGTGGCCGAGCGGTTAAGGCGTCTGACTAGAAATCAGATTCCCTCTGGGAGCGTAGGTTCGAATCCTACCGACTGCGAGAAATTGTTTTTTTAACTAAAAAATCTATTAAAGAAATTGACAAATCATTGAATATTTTACCAAGAAAGCCTTAAATTTATAAAGTCTAGTCTTTCTTTTTGATTTTAGAATCACAATAAAATGGTTATGTTTAAAAACTTTAACTATTTGAGAATTACAAGATGTTATTGAAATGAGTAAAAGAGATGAAACTTTTAAATAGGGAGATACTAGGACTTTATAGTTTTCTGATTACGTTTTTTTTTTTTACCTCTAACATGCTGATTGAAACTATAAGCAGTCGTGGCCGAGCGGTTAAGGCGTCTGACTAGAAATCAGATTCCCTCTGGGAGCGTAGGTTCGAATCCTACCGACTGCGGGCTAAATAATCTTTTGTAAAAAGTGGTTTAAAGAAAACAGAATTGGTTAGTTAAGGGTCAGTGCAAATGTCATGGCTATAGATAGGATCTGTAGTGGGTAAAAGATAGACATACTTGGTTATAAAGGTTCTAAATATCTGGAATTTGGTAAGACCTGTTCATAGATAGATTTGTAAACTGTTTGAGGATGATATAATCCCAGGATTTCGGATAAGTTCTTAATAAAGGGTTTAATCTTTGGTTCACAATTTTTCTGATTTTTACTGTTTTTTATTTTTACTTTTTGAATTGAAATGTATTGATTAGTTGGCATAGGTTTTCGAGTTATAAGCAGTCGTGGCCGAGCGGTTAAGGCGTCTGACTAGAAATCAGATTCCCTCTGGGAGCGTAGGTTCGAATCCTACCGACTGCGAATAAAGATTTTTTTTTAAAGTTTTGCAATATCAATGACGATTCCTTTTTGTAAGAAATTCTAAATATTTCCTGAAAAATTAAGAAGTATTCAAGGATTCATTATATCTATATTGATAGAAATCTCATACTTTGAATTCTCATTTGGTTGACAAACAACTGCAGTTGTGGCCGAGCGGTTAAGGCGTCTGACTAGAAATCAGATTCCCTCTGGGAGCGTAGGTTCGAATCCTACCGACTGCGAAAAGTTATTTTTTAATGGAAATTAAAGGAAATGGTAAATCTACAAAGGGGATTGATTTCTTAATGAACTTTTTGACTTTATATAAAGGTTTTTTAGCAGAATTGAAAAATTTATGAAATTTTTCTGTTTTAAGCTAAAATGTCTAAACTAAGGTGTGCTATTTAGCTGTTCTTTTAACTCTTTACTCAAAAATATCTGTTATACTTTTTTTTGTTCTTCTCTAAGTTATTATTAAAATTCCAGTTAAATATTTATACACTTACCTTTTCTTCCAAGATAGCTTCCCGCCCCTTCTTAAAAAGTGGTTTCCTTTTTCCCTCATGTTTATATTTCGTGTTTAACTGCAATAAAATTAAATAAAACAAATTCATTCAAAACGTTTGTAGCATTTGATTAAATTATTAATTCTTGACGGAAAATTTTAAAGATTAAAAAAATGAAATATATGTATAATTTGTTGGTTACTCATACTAATTACTACTTTCCGGTTAAGGAAATCAACCAAGTGTGTTAAAAGGAAAAACAAATCAAAAAGAAATGTGCGGAAAAAGGGGAAAATAACAAGATTTATAAAGTACTTTAAATAAATTTTCCAAAAAATTAGTTTTCCCGCAGTCGGTAGGATTCGAACCTACGCTCCCAGAGGGAATCTGATTTCTAGTCAGACGCCTTAACCGCTCGGCCACGACTGCTTATACTAATTATAAACAAAATATGTCTCTACAATCCCTCTTAAAGAAAGAAGCTTATTATTCAACTTAACCTGCTACTACCTACTGTAGCGCTACTTTCAATTATTAATTCTCACAGTTAAAGAAAAATCATGAAAAAATCGCATTTTTATATTAAAATGCAACCATATTGCAGCTTAAAACTCAAGGGGAAATTATCATACACATCATTATATAAAGTGTTCATCAAAAAATCTCTCAAGGCCCCCCGCATTCTCCACACTGAAACCTCCCCTCTTCACACTTTTTAACAGTATTTTCTTGCCTGTCTTTTAACACACCAAAAAACACTGTTGCACTTTTATAAATTATTAGTGTAACCCATAATTTAAGACATCATAAACACATCGTAAATTTTGTAAAACAAAATTAAAGATATAGAAACAAAATTATGAATTTTAAACAAAAGATATAAAAAGAGAAATGTGTCTGAATGTCTGTAGTAATTATGATGATTTTTTACTGATTTAATTCTATACGCAGCAGCGCTACTTAAATCATCATGCAGGCAGCAAGAATAGAATAAATTATATTGTGTAGGCACTTGCCACACATTGCATTAACTGTTTCAATAGCGAACTGAGGCATGAAGGGGGAAGGGTTTTAATTTAGAGCTCTTTCCATGATCATCTCATTACATGACCTTTAATTAAAACCCTTATAAACAAACATTGTTTAACTTTGAAAGCTATTTAATAATATAAAAGAAATCTTTCTCGCAGTCGGTAGGATTCGAACCTACGCTCCCAGAGGGAATCTGATTTCTAGTCAGACGCCTTAACCGCTCGGCCACGACTGCTTATAGTTTTCAATATCTAGAATATCTATTTATTTAATGTTCATCAAATTTTATATTTATCCTTTCAATGTCCAAATTTCGAATTATACTTTTTTAACTTTTCTAGAATTTTTCAAAATTTTGTAGAATTTTTTCAAAATTTTCTAAAATTTTTCAAAATTTTCTAGAATTTTTAAAAATTTTCTAGAATTTTCCAAAATTTTCTAGAATTTTTAAAAATTGTCTAGAATTTTTCAAAATTTTCTACAACTTTTCAAAAATTTTCTAGAATTTTTCAAAATTTGCTAGAATTTTTCTAGAATTTTCCAAAATTTTCTAGAATTTTTAAAAATTGTCTAGAATTTTTCAAAATTTTCTACAACTTTTTAAAAATTTTCTAGAATTTTTCAAAATTTGCTAGAATTTTTCAAAATTTGCTAGAATTTTTCAAAATTTTCTAGAATTTTTCAAAATTTTCTAGAATTTTTCAAAATTGTCTAGAATTTTTCAAAATTTTCTACAACTTTTCAAAAATTTTCTAGAATTTTTCAAAACTTTTTAAAATTTTTTGAAAATTTTCGAAATCTTTTAAAACTTTCTAAAATTGTTTAAAAGATTTTCAAAATTTTTTAAAAGTTTTAAAATTTTTTTAATTTTCGAAATCTTTTAGAAATTCTCAAAATGTTTTAATAAATTTCTTTAAGAAAGCAAAAAATATTTAAAATAAAAAACTTTTTCAAAATTTTCTAGAATTTTTTAAAATTTTTTCAAACAAATTTCGAAATTTTTTAAAAGTTTTCAAAATTTTTTAATAAATTTGCTTAAAAAAGGAAAAAAATATCTTACAAAAAAAAACTATTTCGCAGCCGGTAGGATTCGAACCTACGCTCCCAGAGGGAATCTGATTTCGAGTCAGACGCCTTAACCACTCGGCCACGACTGCTTGTGATGTCCTTAAACAAAAACCCATACTTGAGAATGCAAACGTAAGCATTAATATATTCAAGGATAACTTGATTTAAATGTTTAAAATGAAACGTCTAAAAACAGAAATTGTTTTCTAAAAATGAAACAGACTATGGATGACTATAGACGGTCTATAGTACAGACTATAGTGGGTCTATAGTACAGCTTATAGAGGGTCTATAGTACAGACGGTAGTCGCTATATAGTATAGACTATAGACGTTCAATAGTACAGACTGTAGTCGCTCTATAGTACAGACTATAGTCGCTCTATGGTACATACTATAGTCTCTCTATAGTACAGACTGTAGTCGCTCTATTGTACAGACTATAGTCGCTCTATAGTACAAACTATAGTCGCTCTATAGTACAGACTATAGTCGCTCTATAGTACAGACTATAGTCGCTCTATAGTACAGACTATAGTCGCTCTATAGTACAGACTATAGTCGCTCTATAGTACAGACTATAGTCTGCCTATAGTACAGACTATAGTCGCTCTATAGTACAGACTATAGAAGCTCTATAGTACAGACTGTAGTCGTTCTATATTACAGACTATAGTCGCTCTATAGTACAGACTATAGTCGCTCTATAGTATAGACTATAGTCGCTCTATAGTACAGACTATAGTAGCTCTATAGAACAGACTATAGTCGCTCTATAGTACAGACTATAGTCGCTCTATAGTACAGACTATAGTCGCTCTATAGTACAGACTATAGTCGCTGTATAGTACAGACTATAGTCGCTCTATAGTACAGACTATAGTCGCTCTATAGTACAGACTATAGTCTGCCTATAGTACAGACTATAGTCGCTCTATAGTACAGACTATAGTCGGTCTATAGTACAGACTATAGTCGCTCTATAGTACAGACTATAGTCGCTCTATAGTACAGACTATAGTCGCTCTATAGTACAGACTATAGTCGCTCTATAGTACAGACTATAGTCGCTCTATAGTACAGACTATATTCGCTCTATAGTACAGACTATAGTCGCTCTATAGTACAGACTATAGTCGCTCTATAGTACAGACTGTAGTCGCTCTATAGTACAGACTGTAGTCTGTCTATAGTACAGACTATAGTCGCTCTATAGTACAGACTATAGCCGCTTTATAGTACAGACTATAGTCGCTCTATAGTACAGACTATAGTCTGCCTATAGTACAGACTATAGTCGCTCTATAGTAAAGACTATAGTCGGCCTATAGTACAGACTATAGTCGCTCTATAGTACAGACTATAGTCGCTCTATAGTACAGACTATAGTCTGCCTATAGTACAGACTATAGTCGCTCTATAGTAAAGACTATAGTCGGCCTATAGTACAGACTATAGTCGCTCTATAGTACAGACTATAGTCGCTCTATATTACAGACTATAGTCTCTCTATATTACAGACTATAGTCGCTCTATAGTACAGACTATAGCCGCTCTATAGTATGGACTATAGTCGCTCTACTGTATAGACTATAGCCGCTCTATAGTAAGGACTATAGTCGCTCTACTGTATAGACTATAGACTTGCTATAGTCTGTATTATAGACTATTACCTTAATGCTCATTATTATCAATTAACAAATTAATTGAAAATCCTAAGAGTTTTCATTCTTTTTCCCTTCTTTCCTTTCCAATTCAATTCCTTTGTCTCTAAGAGTTTATTAACCCCCCTTCGTTAACCAAGCTAATTTGCTGGCAGCAGCAAAAGTAAAACAAAAACGAGGAAAAAAAAACTGCAACATTTGTCACGTGTCATAAAACAATGCAATTGTCATTATGATGACATGTTAACTCAAGTGTTGATTTTAAACACTCTGCTTGGTTGCATTCGTCATACGTCATCATCACCATTCTCGTCTTAATTATGAAATTGCCAACATATTTTAAACCGGGCCAAATTGAGGCACTTTTAATGCACCGCACTTACACAAATCTTAAATTACAAAAGATTGTTAATTATACAATTAGTTGGCTTAAGAAAAAAACAAAGGAATTTTTGAACCTAATTGTTTTGCGCTTTAACCCTTAAAAGTGCTGAAAGGAAATTTTATTAAAATTTTTATATTTAAAAAAACTGTCTATATTTTTATACTATAAATAATTAAAACCCCACCTGGGATTATTATGAATTTAACCAATCATTTAGCTGGGGATTTTTTTTTTTTGCCTTTTAAAATTTTATTTTGCGATTAATAATTTAGCAGACAAATTGCCATAAATTAAATGGAATTTTTATTTATCACACAATCCATACCCTCCACCCAACCAAAAACATTATCAATGTGCATTAATTTTAATTAAAAATTTAAATGTTTTTAATTATATGTTCAAAAAAGGGATTAAAATTGAAAAAAAGAAAAAAAGTGGTTTATAGCAATAAATATAAAATAATTTAAAATAATATAATCACAAATCTATAGTAAGTCGCGATTATAGTTAGTCTATAGTCCCGACTATAGCTCGTATATAGTCCCGACTATTCTTAGTCTATAGTCCCAACTACACTTAGTCTATATTCCCGACTATAATTAGTGTATAGTCACGACTATAGTAAGTGTATAGTCCCGACTATAGTAAGTGTATAGTCCCGACTATAGTTAGTCTATAGTCCCGACTATAGTTAGTCTATAGTCCCGACTATAGTTAGTCTATAGTCCCGACTATAGTTAGTCTATAGTCCAGACTATAGTTAGTCTATAGTCCCGATTATAGTTAGTCTATAGTCCCGACTATAGTTAGTATATAGTCCCGAATATAGTTACTATATAGTCCCGATTATAGTTACTATATAGTCGCGACTATAGTTAGTCTATAGCCCTGCATATAGTTAGTGTATAGTCCCGACTGTAATTAGTCTATAGTCCCGACTATAGTTAGTCTATAGTCCCGACTATAGTTTGTCTATAGTCTCGATTACAGTTAGTCTATAGTCCGACTATAGTTAGTATATAGTCCCGAATATAGTTACTATATAGTCCCGATTATAGTTACTATATAGTCGCGACTATAGTTAGTCTATAGCCCTGAATATAGTTAGTGTATAGTCCCGACTGTAATTAGTCTATAGTCCCGACTATAGTTAGTCTATAGTCCCGACTATAGTTTGTCTATAGTCTCGATTACAGTTAGTCTATAGTCCCGACTATAGTTAGTATATAGTCCCGAATATAGTTACTATATAGTCCCGATTATAGTTACTATATAGTCGCGACTATAGTTAGTCTATAGCCCTGAATATAGTTAGTGTATAGTCCCGACTGTAATTAGTCTATAGTCCCGACTATAGTTAGTCTATAGTCCCGACTATAGTTTGTCTATAGTCTCGATTACAGTTAGTCTATAGTCCCGACTATAGTTAGTATATAGTCCCGAATATAGTTACTATATAGTCCCGATTATAGTTACTATATAGTCGCGACTATAGTTAGTCTATAGCCCTGAATATAGTTAGTGTATAGTCCCGACTGTAGTTAGTCTATAGTCCCGACTATAGTTAGTCTATAGTCCCGACTATAGTTAGTCTATAGTCCCGACTATAGTTAGTCTATAGTCCCGACTATAGTTAGTCTATAGTCCCGACTATAGTTAGTCTATAGTCCCGACTATAGTTAGTCTATAGTCCCGACTATAGTTAGTCTATAGTCCCGACTATAGTTAGTCTATAGTCCCGACTATAGTTAGTCTATAGTCCCGACTATAGTTAGTCTATAGTCCCGACTATAGTTAGTCTATAGTCCCGACTATAGTTAGTCTATAGTCCCGACTATAGTTAGTCTATAGTCCCGACTATAGTTAGTCTATAGTCCCGACTATAGTTAGTCTATAGTCCCGACTTTAGTTAGTCTATAGTCCCGACTATAGTTAGTCTATAGTCCCGACTATAGTTAGTCTATAGTCCGACTATAGTTAGTCTATAGTCCCGACTATAGTTAGTCTATAGTCCCGACTATAGTTAGTCTATAGTCCAGACTATAGTTAGTCTATAGTCCCGACTATAGTTAGTCTATAGTCCCGACTATAGTTAGTCTATAGTCCCGACTATAGTTAGTCTATAGTCACGTCTACAGTTCCGACTATAGTAGGTATATAGTCTCAACTATAATTGGTATATAGTCCCGACTATAGTTGGAATATAGTCCCGACTATAGTTAGTCTATAGTGCCGACTATAGTTAGTCCATAGTCCCGACTATAGTTAGTCTATAGATCCGACTATAGTTAGTCTATAGTCCCGATTATAGTTAGTCTATAGGCCCGACTATAGTTAGTCTATAGTCCTGATTATAGTTAGTCTATAGATCCGACTATAGTTAGTCTATAGTTCCGACTATAGTTAGACTAAAGTACCGACTATTGTTAGTCTGTAGTACCGACGATAGTTAGTCTATAGGTAGTCTATAGTGCCGACTATACTATTTCTGTAGTACAGACTATAGTCGTTCTACAGTACAGATTATAGTCGGTTTATAGTACAGACTATAGTCGGTCAATAGTACAGACTATAGTCGGTCTGTATTACTTACTATAGTCGGTCTATAGTATAGACTATAGTCGGTCTATAGTACAGACTATAGTCGGTCTATAGTATAGACTATAGTCGGTCTATAGTATAGACTATAGTCGGTCTATAGTATATACTATAGTCGGTCTATAGTATAGACTATAGTCGGTCTATAGTACAGACTATAGTCGGTCTATAGTACAGACTATAGTCGGTCTATAGTACAGACTATAGTCTGTCTATAGTACAGACTATAGTCGGTCTATAGTACAGACTATAGTCGATCTATAGTACAGACTATAGTCGGTCTATAGTACAGACTATAGTCAGTCTATAGTGCAGACTATAGTCGGTCATTGTATAGTATATAGTCGGTCTATAGTATAGACTATAGTCGGTTTATAGTACAGACTATAGTCAGTCTATAGTATAGACTATAGTCGGTCTACAGTATAGACTATAGTCGGTCTATAGTATAGACTATAGTCGGTCTATAGTATAGACTATAGTCGGTCTATAGTATAGACTATAGTCGGTCTATAGTATAGACTACAGTCGGTCTATAGTATAGACTATAGTCGGTCTATAGTATAGACTGCAGTCGGTCTACAGTGCAGACTATAGTCGGTCTATAGTATAGACTATAGTCGGTCTATAGTATAGACTATAGTCGGTCTATAGTATAGACATAGTATAGACTATAGTCGGTCTATAGTGCAGACTATAGTCAGTCTATAGTGCAGACTATAGTCGGTCTATAGTATAGACTATAGTCGGTCTATAGTGTAGACTATAGTCAATCTGCAGTCAAGAATTTAAACGTTCAATAGTTAAATTTTTCTGCTTACAAAATTGTTAAACCAAATGTTCCCTTAACCCACTTCTTTATTTTGCCAATTCCTAAGCAACTATAAGTTAAAATTTTGAAATTAAATTTAAAACTAAGGGCTCAGTCAATAAAGGAATGATGTTATTGGTAATTTTTTTCTTTAAGCAACTTAATAAAATTGTTTACAGTTCATTGTACACAAAAAGCTTTAATTACAATTTCAAATGCATTTTAAACAAAAAAAAAAGCTAAACGACGTGATTTTTGTTTTAAAAACCTTTTTTTTTCTACAAAAAGACACTAATTAGCATGCAGTTGTAGGTCTAGAAAATCAACAGCTACAATAACAACAACTAGAGTAGTAAGTAGTAGTAATATTAACAACAACATTTGTAGTATGGTCTATAATAATAATGTTGATGATGATGATGACGATGATGGTGCTGGTGATGTGGTGATGATGATGATCATGATGGTTTTAAGTTGGTCGGTAGGTTGTTTGTCTGTAATAATAATGGATTTCTTGATTGGTTGACAATCCGGCCCGGCACGTACAACTTATAATAAAAATATTTGCTACAACTAAGTCCGTTTAACCATACATACGTCCATCCATCTATCCAGCCATCCGTCTGTCCAGTTTTGAATGCATTAAACTTGCAAATGTTGCTGTTGTTGTTGCTGCTCATGTGCATAATGAAAAATATGTACGCGCATGCGCTGAGCTCTTATAAAGAAGAGGGAAAATACACACATAAAATTGTAATTTTTATTTTTAAACTTTTTCAAGGTTAATTGTATTAAAAGTACTACACAAGACTCTTATTCCCCCAGTTTTTTTACTTTTTTCTTTTGAAATGTTAATTCGTTTTTTTGTCAAAAACCACAAAACATTAATTTGGATTGACTGTTAAGAAGACAAATTTATTTCAAATGAAAGTGAAAAGTTTGTCACACTCTTAATGTTTAAAAAAATTAAAAGCTAATTTGAAAACTAATCAGTTCAAATTTACAGACATGTTTGTAATACCAAAAAAATAGTTGATAGAAATCTTGCAAAACTATTAAAATTTAATGGACTGTAATTAGTCGAGAGATAATTTTTAATAGAAATGTAGTTTGCTAACAAATAGGTCTAGTTTTCTTTAAATTACTTTAAATTCCCAATGCATAAATCTTCTTTTTATATAAATTTTTATGTGAATTCATTTCAAAATATTCCACACTTTTAAGTGACACATTACTGACCATACTCAATAAATAAATAAATAAAAAAAAAAAAATAATATAAAATATAAAACAATTATTTGTTTAACAATTATTGAAGCATTTCTAGACAATGACCTTTGTCAATGAAGTGTATGAGTAGAAAAAAAGCTTTGGAATTTCATAAAAGCTCAGTACTGATAAAGTTAAAAACAACAAAACAAATAAATACAATAACAACAAAAACATTCAAATCAAAGAATTTAAAGAAATTCTCAACGCCCTATAGTATGGAATATAAAATGACTATAGATTGACAACAATAGTCTCGACTGCAGATTTACTAAAGCCTGGACTATAGATTGATTATAGTCTGCATAAAAAAATAACTAAAATCTGGACTATAGACTGACTAGAGTCTAGACTATAGATTAACTATAGTCTGCACAATAGATTAACTATAAACTGGACTACAGATTAACTAAAAATTAACTATAGTCTGGACTATAGACTAACTATAGTCTGGACTATAGACTAACTATAATCTGGACTATACACTAACTATAGTCTGGACTATGGACTAAATATAGTATGGAGTATAGACTAACTATAGTCTGGACTATAGACTAACTACAGTCTGCACAATAGATTAACTATAAACTGGACTACAGATTAACTAAAAATTAACTAAAAATTAACTATAGTCTGGACTATAGACTAACTATAGTCTGGACTATAGACTAACTATAATCTGGACTATAGACTAACTATAGTCTGGACTATAGACTAACTATAATCTGGACTATACACTAACTATAGTCTGGACTATAGACTAACTATAGTATGGACTATAGACTAACTATAGTCTGGAATATAGACTAACTATAGTCTGGACTATAGACTAACTATAGTCTGGACTATAGACTAACTATAGTCTGGACTATAGACTAACTATAGTCTGGACTATAGACTAACTATAGTCTGGACTATAGACTAACTATAGTCTGGACTATAGACTAACTATAGTCTGGACTATAGACTAACTATAGTCTGGACTATAGACTAACTATAGTCTGGACTATAGACTAACTATAGTCTGGACTATAGACTAACTATAGTCTGGACTATAGACTAACTATAGTCTGGACTATAAACTAACTATAGTCTGGACTATAGACTAACTATAGTCTGCACTATAGACTAACTATAGTCTGGACTATAGACTAACTATAGTCTGGACTATAGACTAACTACAGTCTGGACTATAGACTAACTATAGTCTGGACTATAAACTAACTATAATCTGGACTATAGACTAACTATAGTCTGCACTATAGACTAACTATAGTCTGCACTATAGACTAACTATAGTCTGGACTATAGACTAACTATAGTCTGGACTATAGACTAACTATAGTCTGGACTATAGACTAACTACAGTCTGGACTATATACTAACTATAGTCTGGACTATAGACTAACTTTAGTCTGGACTATAGAGTAACGATAGTCTGGACTAAAGTATAACTATAGTCTGGACCATAAACTAACTATATTCTGGACTATAGACTAACTATAGTCTGGACTAAAGACTAACTATAGTCTGAACTATAGACTAACTATAGTCTGGACTATAGACTAACTATAGTCTGGACTATAAACTAACTATAGTCTGGACTATAGACTAACAATAGTCTGCACTATAGACTAACTATAGTCTGGACTATAGACTAACTATAGTCTGGACTATAGACTAACTATAGTCTGGACTATAGACTAACTACAGTCTGGACTATATACTAACTATAGTCTGGACTATAGACTAACTATAGTCTGGACTATAGACTAACTTTAGTCTGGACTATAGACTAACCATAGTTTGGACTATAGACTAACTACAGTCAGTACTATAGATTAACTATAGTCTGTACTATAGACCAACTATAGTCTGGACTATAGAGTAACTATAGTCTGAACCATAAACTAACTATATTCTGCACTATAGACTAACTATAGTCTGGACTAAAGACTAATTATAGTCTGGACTAAAGGCTAACTATTGTCTGGACTATAGACTAACTATAGTCTGGACTATAGACTAACTATAGTCTGGACTAAAGAATAACTATAGTCTAGACAAAAGAATAACTATAGTCTGGACTATAAACTAACTATAGTCTGGACTATAGACTATCTATAGTCTGGACTATAGAATATCTATAGTCTGGACTAAAGACTATCAATAGTCTAACTATAGTCTGGACTATAGACCAAAAAATAATCTGGACTCTAGACTGAATATAATCTGGCCTATAGACTAACTATAGTCTGGACTAAAGACTACATATAGTCTAGACCATAGACCATCTGTAGTCTGGACTATAAACTATCTTTAGTCTGAACAATAGGTTATCTATAGTCTGGACTATAGACTATCTATAGTCTGGGCTGTAGACTACCTATATTCTGAACTATAGACTATCTATATTCTATATTCTATAGACTATCTGTAGTTTGGACTATAGACTGTATATATAGACTATAGACTATCTATAGTCTGGACAATAGACTATCTATAGTCTGGACTATAGACTATCTACAGTCTGGACTATAGACTATCTATAGTCTGAACTATAGACTATCTATAGTCTGGACTATATACTATCTATAGTCTGGACTATAGACTATCGACAGTCTGCACTATATACTATCTATAGTCTGGACTATAAACTATCTATAATCTAGACTATAGATTATTTATAATCTGGACTACAGACTATCTATAATTTAGACTTTCGACAGTCTGGACTATGGACTATCTATAGTCTGGACTATAGAATATCTATAGACTGGAATATAGACTATCTATAATCTGGACAATAGACTATCTATAGTCTGGACTATAGACTATTATTATAGACTGACTATAATCTAGACCAAATATAATTTTATTAAATAATTGTCTAATTATCTCTTACTTTTGTTAAGCACTATCTTTATTTGATGCCTTATTCTCATTCTGTATGTACAAAACACTTGCACTTTGTTTAGGGAATTGATGATTTTTCTTTATTTGTAAAAAAAAATAAAACAGAAAAAACAACACAAGCAATCGTTGATGATGACGATCATGTCGTCCTCATCAATGCTTCTGTTGTTATTGCTGCTGCTGATGATGTTGTTGCAGCAGTCAAGACACACACAGCATTACAATGCAATTTCATTTAGAAAAAAAAAAAAACATTGTGAATTCATTGATCGTTCATTGACTCTTTTTTTATTTTGTTGTTTTTGTATTCGTTGTATTGTACGTTTTTCTTATTAAGGTTCGATTATTGTTTATTTTAGTAAATTTATTTATATTTGCTCATTTTGTTGTTGCTGTATTTCCATTCCAAGTAGAATTGTGTGTTAGTGTGTGCCAAAAGTATTTCGAGAGATATAAAAGCATTTTACAAAAACGATTTTAAAAATATTGTCTGTTTATTGCTCTCTAGGGAGTGTTGACAAAAAATTATAGTTTAACAAGTTTTAATTTATGAGTAACTGATTCTTTTTTTTTAATTTTTTTGCATTGTTGCACAATGGCTCTCATACGATGGCAATAATTTTAAAGTCAATGAACTTTTTCAGGGTGGAAGCTGGTGTGGAAGTGGAAATTAATATTTCTATTGAGCAATATCGGTTAACAAATGGCTATCAAAGTACCACTTAACGTACCAGTTATGGGCATTTTGTCAAATACTTTCTATAAGTGTCTAGAAGACAAACTGTTGCTTATGCTACAATTGTTATAATTTTGAACCATTTTCCTCTATACTGTTTTATTTTGATCAAAAATTTCTGTTGCTATCCTCGTATTAACTACACTTTTTACTAAGTAGGTAAATATAACATGACCTCTGCTAAAAACTGGAACTAAAAAGTCAAAATCATGCTGCTAATACTAAAACATGAAAAGAACTAAATGTTCCTTAAGAAACCAGCATCAACGAACACAAAACACCCTTTACATAACATGTCTTAAACGCTCATAATTTAGAGAAAATCTGCCCAAAGCTCAAACCTACATTAAACTCTCAACCGAAGATTTTCACCGATTTAATTCAAAATTTTATAGATTCAATCTTCCTAGAACAACTCCTTCCCCCATTAATAAATTGACTTTTTTTCTCACGTAGCTCACTAGATAAATATACTCCACCATAAGATTCTATCTTTAAAAAAAGTAACCAAAACCGAACAGCATGATGTAAAAAAAGACCAGCAAACCAAAAAACAACTACAAAAATCGAAATTGAAAAACTAAAGAATCGTTGAGTATTAAAAAGAGTCTTTAGAAAGAAAAAAAGCAACAAGTACAGTCATGCCATTCTTTTTTTATTTATTGCTATTTTTATATACAATATTCTGTTGTTGGAGTTGTAGTTGTTGCTGTAATATAACCAAAAGCCAAAATAGGATTCATATTGTAAACGTGAAACAATAAGGAGGCCTTGAAAGAAAAACTATTCTTATTCTTAGACTAGACTAGACTATTGACTAGACTATAGACTAGACTATAGACTAGACTATAGACTAGACTATAGACTAGACTATAGACTAGACTATAGACTAGACTATAGACTAGACTATAGAATAGACTAGACTATAGACTAGACTATAGACTAGACTATAGACTAGACTATAGACTAGACTATAGACTAGACTATAGACTAGACTATAGACTAGACTATAGACTAGACTATAGACTAGACTATAGACTAGACTAAAGACTAGACTATAGACTAGACTATAGACTAGACTAGACTAGACTATAGACTAGACTATAGACTAGACTATAGACTAGACTATAGACTAGACTATAGACTAGACTATAGACTAGACTATAGACTAGACTATAGACTAGACTATACACTAGACTATATACTAGACTATAGACTAGACTATAGACTAGACTATAGACTAGACTATAGACTAAACTATAGACTAGACTATAGACTAGACTATAGACTAGACTATAGACTAGACTATAGACTAGACTATAGACTAGACTATAGACTAGACTATAGACTAGACTAGACTAGACTATAGACTAGACTATAGACTAGACTATAGACTAGACTATAGACTAGACTATAGACTAGACTATAGACTAGACTATAGACTAGACTGTAGACTAGACTATAGACTAGACTATAGACTAGACTATAGACTAGACTATAGACTAGACTATAGACTAGACTATAGACTAGACTATAGACTAGACTATAGACTAGACTATAGACTAGACTATAGACTATAGACTAGACTATAGACTAGACTATAGACTAGACTATAGACTAGACTATAGACTAGACTATAGACTAGACTATAGACTAGACTATAGACTAGACTATAGACTAGATTATAGACTAGACTATAGACTAGACTATAGACTAGACTATAGACTAGACTATAGACTAGACTATAGACTAGACTATAGACTAGACTATAGACTAGACTATAGACTAGACTATAGACTAGACTATAGACTAGACTATAGACTAGACTATAGACTAGACTATAGACTAGACTATAGACTAGACTATAGACTAGACTATAGACTAGACTATAGACTAGACTATAGACTAGACTATAGACTAGACTATAGACTAGACTATAGACTAGACTATAGACTAGACTATAGACTAGACTATAGACTAGACTATAGACTAGACTATAGACTAGACTATAGACTAGACTATAGACTAGACTATAGACTAGACTATAGACTAGACTATAGACTAGACTATAGACTAGACTATAGACTAGACTATAGACTAGACTATAGACTAGACTATAGACTAGACTATAGACTAGACTATAGACTAGACTATAGACTAGACTATAGACTAGACTATAGACTAGACTATAGACTAGACTATAGACTAGACTATAGACTAGACTATAGACTAGACTATAGACTAGACTATAGACTAGACTATAGACTAGACTATAGACTAGACTATAGACTAGACTATAGACTAGACTATAGACTAGACTATAGACTAGACTATAGACTAGACTATAGACTAGACTAGACTATAGACTAGACTAGACTATAGACTAGACTAGACTATAGACTAGACTAGACTATAGACTATAGACTAGACTATAGACTAGACTATAGGCTAGACTATAGACTAGACTATAGACTAGACTATAGACTAGACTATAGACTAGACTATAGGCTAGACTATAGACTAGACTATAGGCTAGACTATAGACTAGACTATAAACTAGACTATAGGCTAGACTATAGACTAGACTATAGGCTAGACTATAGACTAGACTATAAACTATACTATAGGCTAGACTATAGACTAGACTAAAGACTAGACTATAAACAACATCATAGACTAGACTTAAGACTGCACTATATATTGTCTATAGTCAGCACGCGACTATAGTCTGGACTTTAGACTCATCTATAGTCTGGACTATAGACTCATCTATAGTCTGGACTATAGACTCATCTATAGTCAAGACTATAGACTCGCCTATAGTCTGCACCATAGGTACTTCTATAGTCTGGACTATAGACTTGTCTGAAGTTTAGTATTAAGCGGTCTAGTCTAGTGAGTCTTATGTTCTTGCACCTACCTTAATATATTTCCTCTATAGAAATCAGCCACAAAGCACTAGAGGTATGTGCATCTCAAAATAGCAAACAATAAACTCTATAAAATTCTATTCAATTCCTCGCTGCAACTTTGCAACTCATATGGTTGGCAAAAGTCTATAAAAATTCATAATGATTTCTTTGTATTGCTATTGTTGTTGCTGCTGCTACTGCAATTGTTGCTTGTATTTGGTAGCAACATTTTTATAAGTGCGTCATTAATTTAAGCAGTTTTTGTATATAACTGACTTAAATACTAAATAATCCCAAAGATTCCAGAGTCAGTTGATGTTGGACAGTGGCCATTTGGAACACTAGATTATATTTATTTTATTTTATGAATTTGTTGTTGTTTGTGGTTTTGAATTTTGTGTTATGAATACGAATGATTTGTGTTCCTTGAATTCCTATAGAGAAGTGTTTTAAGGAATGTGTATACATTGTTCGTGAGCTAAGAGTTTTTTTTATTATTTCTATGGTGGCATGTGTTGAAACTTTAAAATATTTTTTTCTCTTGTTATTTAATTTAATAAATTAATTACCAACAATTAGTTAAACATTGAGTTAAAGGAATTTTGCTTGTTTGTAACAAACGAGTACAATTAATATATTTATCTACAAACAACAAGAACAACTTGTTATTAGATAGAAATCTTGTATTTTAAAGTATTAAAGTAAATTTATTAAATTGTAGACTTTTGGGAGACTAGTTTATTTAATTGAATTCTCTTTCTACAATTGTTAACAATTAATTTGCAATTGTTTTTGGCAAATTGCAGATTCTCCTTCACATTTTTGTTTTGCTGAACCAGCAGAAAACCTTCGTTCTTTTTTATATTAATTTATTAATATTTTATTGTTTAACAATATTGAAATTATGATTATTATGCAGAAATGGTTTTTGTTGCAATAAATAACAACAGCCAATGAAAATGATAATGAATAATTAAAAAAAATGTATTGTTATTAATTAAACCTTTAAAGGTCAGTTGAAATTTTACAGAATACAGTCTAGTCTATAGTCTGACTTTAGTCTGGGTTATATACCGCTAGTATATACTGTATAGTCTGAACTATAGTCTTCTCTATCGTGTGGTCTACAGTCTAATCTATGGGTAAAGTTCGACTATAGCACAGGCAATAATCTAAACTATAGTATGTTCTATATTCTGCACTATGTGTAGTCTATGTCTCGCCCATAGTCTGGACTATAGTCTATAATCTATCTATAGTCTATATCTGGTGTTTAATCTTATCTATAGTCTAAAGTCTAGTCTATAGTCTAGTCTATAGTCTAGTCTATAGTCTAGTCTATAGTCTAGTCTATAGTCTAGTCTATAGTCTAGTCTATAGTCTAGTCTATAGTCTAGTATAGTCTATAGTCTAGTCTATAGTCTAGTCTATAGTCTAGTCTATAGTCTAGTCTATAGTCTAGTCTATAGTCTAGTCTATAGTCTAGTCTATAGTCTAGTCTATAGTCTAGTCTATAGTCTAGTCTATAGTCTAGTCTATAGTCTAGTCTATAGTCTAGTCTATAGTCTAGTCTATAGTCTAGTCTATAGTCTAGTCTATAGTCTAGTCTATAGTCTAGTCTATAGTCTAGTCTATAGTCTAGTCTATAGTCTAGTCTATAGTCTAGTCTATAGTCTAGTCTATAGTCTAGTCTATAGTCTAGTCTATAGTCTAGTCTATAGTCTAGTCTATAGTCTAGTCTATAGTCTAGTCTATAGTCTAGTCTATAGTCTAGTCTATAGTCTAGTCTATAGTCTAGTCTATAGTCTAGTCTATAGTCTAGTCTATAGTCTAGTCTATAGTCTAGTCTATAGTCTAGTCTATAGTCTAGTCTATAGTCTAGTCTATAGTCTAGTCTATAGTCTAGTCTATAGTCTAGTCTATAGTCTAGTCTATAGTCTAGTCTATAGTCTAGTCTATAGTCTAGTCTATAGTCTAGTCTATAGTCTAGTCTATAGTCTAGTCTATAGTCTAGTCTATAGTATAGTCTGTAGTCTAGTCTATAGTCTAGTCTATAGTCTAGTCTATAGTCTAGTCTATAGTCTAGTCTAGTCTAGTCTATAGTCTAGTCTATAGTCTAGTCTATAGTCTAGTCTATAGTGTAGTATATGTCTAGTCTATAATTTCTTTAATTAGTAATTCAATTGCTAATTCATATGGATTTTGTGGGCTTTTAATAATTCTTTATTGCAAAACAAATCATTAATATTTAATCCATGGTTTTGGGGATTAAATAATAAAAAATTCGCAAAAAAAATTAAAAATGTTTAACATGAAACAAATTAACTGCAATAATAATATTAATGGAATAATTTATTCCAAATTAGTAAACAAACAGCAGCAACAGCAAAAAAATAAACATAAATAATTAAAATCAGCAATAAAAACAAATAATTAAGTATTCACATGCATTAAAAAAAACTAAAGGCTATTTTCTATAAATAATAAAATTTAATTTTAATTAAATATATTTTAATTAAAAATAAGCAAAAAAAATAATGTCTAGAAAATGAGTCACTGGTTTTTTAATATAAAAGAATAAATATTCTTTTAAATTTAAAAGGAAGCCACGTTTCAATACAAAATTTTTATAAAAAAAATAAACAACAAATACTTCAATAGAGCAAACAAAGTCAAAGGGAGGAAGACAAAGACAAAAAATGAAAGAAAAAAAAAAACAAAACAATTGCAAATACATTGAAAAACAACAACAACAACAATAATAAATAATATATGTACTATCAACAACGACGAGACGCGAACTAACCACGACCCACCTCAACAATAAACGACAAATATAGAGAAAAAAGAAGAAGAAAACAACAGAACAACAACAATGTCTTTCTTTTAAGGCATTCAACTAAAACATTAAAGAAAAATATTGTTGTTCTTGTTGTTATTGTTTTCTTTCTTTTTGTTTTCTTGCAAATAATAACAATATAATGAGTAACAGCTACAACATTACAAATAGTCACAATAATAAATTTACAAAAACAAAGTAAACCATTCTTAATAAACACTAACAACAACAACAGCTACATATAGCCACGATAATTACAATTACTGTAAAGCACTTGTGTAAATAGCAACAACTAACAACAACAATAAACACAAAATGAAAACTTGTTTAAGTAGAAATTTTCTCTTTTTGGAAATATTATTACACCTACATCAACAAAACAACAGCAGCTAATAACAATTACAAAAATGGATGAAGATGAAATGTCAATGGGACTGAAGTCTGATCTAAAATCTTGAAAATAGAGTTAACTATAGTCTGGACTATTGAAGAGAATATAGTCTGGACTATCGAAGAGACTACAGTCTGGACTATAAACTAATATATAATCTGGACTCTTGCGTAGTATATAGTCTAGACTATAGAGTAGTCTATAGTCTAGACTATAGAGTAGTCTATAGTCTAGACTATAGAGTAGTCTATAGTCTAGACTATAGAGTAGTCTATAGTCTAGACTATAAAGCAGTCTATAGTCTGGACTACAGAGCTGACTATAGTTTGAACTATAGATTAGTCTATAGTCTGGGTTATAGAGTAGTTTATAGTCTGAACTATAGAGTAGTCTATGGTATGGACCATAGAGCAGTCTATAGAGTAGTCTATAGTCTGGTATATAGTGTAGTCTATAGTCTGGACTATAGAGTAGTCTATAGTCTGGACTATAGAGTAGTCTATAGTCTGGACTATAGAGTAGTCTATAGTCTGGACTATAGAGTAGTCTATAGACTGGACTATAGAGTAGTATATAGTCTGGACTATAGAGTAGTCTATAGTCTGGACTATAGAGTAGTCTATAGTCTGGACCATAGAATAGTCTATAGTCTGGACTATAGAGTTGTCTATAGTCTGGCCTATAGAGTAGTCTACAGTCTGGACCATAGAGTAGTCTATTGCCTGGACTATATAGTAGTCTAAAGTCTGCACTATAGAGTAGTCTATAGTCTGGACTATAGAGCAGTCTATAGTCTGGACTATATAGTAGTCTATAGTCTGGACTATAGAGCAGTCTATCGTCTGGACTATAGAGCAGTCTATAGTCTGGACTATAGAGCAGTATATAGTCTGGACTATAGAGCAGTCTATAGTCTGGACTATAGAGCAGTATATAGTCTGGACTATAGAGTAGTCCATAGTCTGAACTATAGTGAAGTCTATAGTCTGGACTATAGAGTAGTGTATAGTCTAGACTACAGAGTAGTTTATAGTCTGGACTATAGTGTAGTCTATAGTATGGACTACAGAGTAGTCTATAGTCTGGACTACAGAGTGGTCTATAGTCTGGACTATAGAGTAGTCTATAGACTGGACTATAGAGTAGTATATAGTCTGGACTATAGAGTAGTCTATAGTCTGGACTATAGAGTAGTCTATAGTCTGGACTATAGAGTAGTCTATAGTCTGGACCATAGAGTAGTCTATAGTCTGGACTATAGAGTAGTCTATAGTCTGGACTATAGAGTAGTCTGTAGTCTGGACTATAGAGTAGTCTATAGTCTGGACTATAGAGTAGTCTGTAGTCTGGACTATAGAGTAGTCTATAGTCTGGACTATAGAGTAGTCTATAGTCTGGACTATAGAGTAGTCTATAGTCTGGACTATAGAGTAGTCTATAGTCTGGACTATAGAGTAGTCTATAGTCTGGACTATAGAGTAGTCTATAGACTGGACTATAGAGTAGTATATAGTCTGGACTATAGAGTAGTCTATAGTCTGGACTATAGAGTAGTCTATAGTCTGGACTATAGAGTAGTCTATAGTCTGGACTATAGAGTAGTCTATAGTCTGGACCATAGAGTAGTCTATAGTCTGGACTATAGAGTAGTCTATAGTCTGGACTATAGAGTAGTCTGTAGTCTGGACTATAGAGTAGTCTATAGTCTGGACTATAGAGTAGTCTGTAGTCTGGACTATAGAGTAGTCTATAGTCTGGACTATAGAGTAGTCTATAGTCTGGACTATAGAGTAGTCTATAGTCTGGACCATAGAATAGTCTATAGTCTGGACTATAGAGTTGTCTATAGTCTGGCCTATAGAGTAGTCTACAGTCTGGACCATAGAGTAGTCTATTGCCTGGACTATATAGTAGTCTAAAGTCTGCACTATAGAGTAGTCTATAGTCTGGACTATAGAGCAGTCTATAGTCTGGACTATATAGTAGTCTATAGTCTGGACTATAGAGCAGTCTATCGTCTGGACTATAGAGCAGTCTATAGTCTGGACTATAGAGCAGTCTATAGTCTGGACTATAGAGCAGTATATAGTCTGGACTATAGAGCAGTCTATAGTCTGGACTATAGAGCAGTATATAGTCTGGACTATAGAGTAGTCCATAGTCTGAACTATAGTGAAGTCTATAGTCTGGACTATAGAGTAGTGTATAGTCTAGACTACAGAGTAGTTTATAGTCTGGACTATAGTGTAGTCTATAGTATGGACTACAGAGTAGTCTATAGTCTGGACTACAGAGTGGTCTATAGTCTGGACTATAGAGCAGTCTATAGTCTGGACTATAAAGTAGTCTCTAGTCTGGACTATAAAGCAGTTTATAGTCTGGACTATAAAGCAGTTTATAGTCTGGACTATAGAGCAGGCTATAGTATAGGCTATAGAGTTTGATATTTTCTGGACTTAAGGGTATAGTCTCAACTTGGGATTAAACCTAAAATCAGGCGTTTTTATATCCTTTATATAGATTTTTTTTCAAATTTATTTATTTTTATTTTGGCAATATCTTAAACAGGTTAATGGCAACCTATGAGAATAATTCAAACTGACACTTAGTGAATCAAACATTCAATTGAAAAAAAAATGTGACAAACGCTACATTATGATGAGTGTACACAGAAAAAAATATGCACATTTTTTTTCTTAACAATCGTTTGCTTAAATTTAATTTAGATTTTTATAAAAATTTTTATTTGGTTTTATAACGAATTTGTTTGATTTTCACGCAGAAGGAAAATATTTTCTAACAAACACTTTATTGAAATAAATTTAATTTTCAGTAAATATTTTTACTGGTTCAATAAATGTTTTTGTTTGAGTTTTATTTATTAGTCAGCATATGGAATACAACAATAAAACTAGTTTTGGAATGTACTAAAATGAATTGATATAATTCTTACTTGGTTTATAACATTTAATGTATAAGTGTTTCAGTTTTCACAGTACAAATAATAGTTTCTAGAATGTGAAATAAATTTGTTGTGAGTATATAAGTACTTTTTTCTACAAATTTTAATTTTATAGAATTAGTAAAATTTTTGTTAAAATTCAATATATATTTTTTTAACAAAATTTTTATAGATTCAATAAAAAATTTTGCTTATTATTATTGCCAAAATACAATAAATAATTTAACTGTTTCAGATAGCCTATTTGCTTGAATTTCAGTACAAATACTAATAACTTGTGTTATTGTTTCAGTAAAATAATTGTTTGGAAATATTGCGATTATTTATTAATGTTTTTCGTAAATAGTATATTACTTTAATAAGAAAAATCCTGAAATTTTTTCAATAAAGAATTTACGAATTTGAGTACTTGATTTTACGAATTTCGTGATAGGTCCTATTTTAGTTAAAAAAATACTTGGCTTTATGAATTTTTTGTTTGATTTTGAATTTCATTTTTTCTGTGTAAGCTCAGACAAAAACGTGTACGAAATTGATAAAATTGTTAAAACAAAATTTTTTGGTTTAGCGTTTTTTCTGAATGAAGTAAGACCAAATACAAAACGTAACAACTGTTTATTGTTATTATCTCATAAAAATGGCAAAATGCCAGAAAGCCACACATAAATTTGTGTGTAATTTAAAAAAAAAAAAAATTTAAGAGAAATAACAAACAAAAAAAACGAATTTGGAATATTGATTTGGTTCAAAATAATTTGTAGATGTAAAAATAAATTTGAAATTTCTATCAATTTCAAATCAAACTTAAAGTTTGATTTCCACTAACCGATAAAAATAAAAGTTGGCATTTGATAGATTAAAGCGCCCTCTAACGTTCAATATTTTGCTTGCAGTTAGGAGGTCAATGTCAATAATTTAAAAACATAGAGGTCTGGTGTTTGTTATTAAATCTTGAGTTGGTTGGCACACTCGAATGATAATTAAATTATTGGTCTATGAGGTGGACAACTGGTGTGTTTGTTTGTTTGTTTGATTGTCCAACTGTTGGTTGGTGGCTGTTTGAAATGCAAACGTAGCCTGAATTCTAAATTTTCAGTTAAGTTTGCATACGCATCAAAAGTTTTTTGTTATTAAGTTTTTGGAATTTTGATTTGTTTTGTTTTTTAGACTAAAGCTTTTTGATTTTGTTTTAATAACAGTTTGAAAAAATTAAAAGTTTTGTATAAAATCCAAGTAATTTTGTTAAAAATTATTAGTTTTACATAACGCGTTGTAAACGTTGATTGGATTTAATCTAACAAAATGGCGTTCGTTTTGAAGTTATCTCTCGCTATCCTGTCGTGTGCTTTATTTGTACAGGCTGATGTTTCCCATTTGGGTTACAGCCGCTACAGCGGTCAACGTGTTTCACCTTTACGTTTACAGCGTTTGGAGTCTAGTCCCACTCCCTATCCAGCAGCCGGTTATCGTCCCAATCGCGAGTTTAATTTGCCCCGTGAACAGCCTGTTTTCCCTTTGGGCCAACAACAAGGTAATAGACCTCAGCACAGCAGTGGTTTTGATGTTTTGAGTGAGCCTCAACAAAGACCTCAGAGACCACAATTGGTTTATGGTTCTCCTGAGCCTCGTTTCCCCCAACAGCCTCGTTTCCCTCAACAAAGTAGACCTCAAAACTCCAATGGTTTCAATAACTTTGCTGAACCCCAACAACCTGAATTTGTAGAACAATCTCAATTCTCTGGCGGCAACCAACAACCTCAAAATAACCAAAACAACTTCAACAACTTTGCTGAACCTCAACAACCTCAAAACAACAACAATGGTTTTAACAGTGGCTCCGATGTTTTGTCTGAACCCCAACAACCTCAACAACGTCCTGAATTACTCTATGGAGCTCCTAATGTGCAAGAACAACAAGAAGTTCAATCTGGCTCTGATGTTTTGTCCGAACCCCAACAACGTCCTCAATACAACTACAATACACCTTCTGCCCGTCTAAGACAACTTTTGGTAGCTCGCTTGCAACAAGCCGCCCGTTTGGAACAACAACTTCAACAACAAGGCTACAGACCATCACAATCCCAAGCTCAATCTCAATCTCAACAACAATTGTCCAACTCTCTGCCAGCTCTTTACTCTGCCCCTCGCCAACAACAAACTCAGGAAGAAAGCCAAGCTCAAGCTGAATCTCAACAAAAACCAGCTCGCTTAACCGACAACCGTGAGGAAAGAGAAGAAGAAGATGCTAAGACTTCCGAAACTGTTGTGGACATTGAAACCACCACCAAGGGTGATGGTAAGAAATCCGCCAATCAAACTGCTGCCACTCCTGCTTTAGCAGCTACTGGTCTCTACTATCCCGCTGCTGCTTTCAGTTATGTACAACCTTTTAGTGCCGCCTATGTTGCCGCTGCCAATTACCAAACCGTGCAACCTATCCAAGCTGCCTATACCGTCGGCTCTCCCTTCTTGCCACAGCAATATGCCTTGGCTACCGCTGCTGCTCCTGCTCAATTGCAAGCTTGGTAATTTAAGCGTAATAGTCTATACATAATTTTAAGAGTTATTTTTTTCGACCTGCACAAACATTTACTCTCAAATTTTTATTCGTCCATTAGTCGGCTCTCACAATCTCGAAATTATTTTTATTCCAATCGCGATCCTCATCTTCATTATTTCTATTCATCGTTGTTATTTAATAAAAATTAAATATTATTTCGGAAATTAAAAAAAAAATATCTGGGGTTTTCTTATATGTAAAGGGATTTTGGGGAATTTCGGTACTTTTATGGGAAAAGAAGGATTTTTGAGGAATTAAAAGATAGACTATAGTTTGGCTTATAGAATAGACTATAGAATATACTATAGTCTGTACTATAGAATTGACCTTAGGCTGGACCATAGAATAGACCCCATACTGGACCATAGAATAAATACACTATAGTCTGGACCATAGAATAGTCTATAGTCTGGACTATAGAATAGACTATAGTCTGGACCATAGAATAGACTATAGTCTGGACTATAGAATAGTCTATAGTCTGGACTATAGAATAGTCTATAGTCTGGACTATAGAATAGTCTATAGTCTGGACTATAGAATAGTCTATAGTCTGGACTATAGAATAGTCTATAGTCTGGACTATAGAATAGTCTATAGTCTGGACTATAGAATAGTCTATAGTCTGGACTATAGAATAGACTATAGTCTGGACTATAGAATAGACTATAGTCTTTACTATAGAATAGACTATAGTCTGGACTATAGAATAGACTATAGTCTGGACTATAGAATAGACTATAGTCTGGACTATAGAATAGACTATAGTCTGGACTATAGAATAGACTATAGTCTGGACTATAGTATAGACTATAGTCTGGACTATAGTATAGACTATAGTCTGGACTATAGTATAGACTATAGTCTGGACTATTGAATAGACTATAGTCTGGACTATAGTATAGACTATAGTCTGGACTATAGTATAGACTATAGTCTGGACTATAGTATAGACTATAGTCTGGACTATAGTATAGACTATAGTCTGGACTATTGAATAGACTATAGTGTGGACTATAGTATAGACTATAGTCTGGACTATAGTATAGACTATAGTCTGGACTATAGTATAGACTATAGTCTGGACTATAGAATAGACTATAGTCTGGACCATAGAAGAGACTACAATGTGGACTATAGAATAGACTATAGTCCGGACTATAGAATAGACTATAGTCTGGACTGAAGAATAGACTATAGTCTGGACTATAGAATAGACTATAGTCTGGACTATAGAATAGACTATAGTGTGGACTATAGAATAGACTATAGTGTGGACTATAGAATAGACTATAGTGTGGACTATAGAATAGACTATAGTGTGGACTATAGAATAGACTATAGTCTGGACTATAGAATAGACTATAGTCTGGGCTCTACAATAGACTATAGTCTGGACTATAGAATAGACTATAGTCCCTACCAATTTGCTTATTGGGTAATCATTAACTTACTTTTCCCTTAAAATTCCTGCACATCTTTCTACGATTCCATAATTTCCGTTTCTAGACAGGATTTCTATAGAAAAAACTCAACTCTCAAGACATGTCATCATCACTCCACCACAAGTGTTGCTTACAACACACATACACGGTCTCTATCAAACAAATCTAATGCCATGCCACAGTCACACATTTTTAACACGAAAAACATTTAGAAAAAACACATGTAATTTCCGCAATAAACATTTATTAAACAATTATTAATAAAATACTACTACAAGTAACAAATAGATAAAGATTTTTTTCTTTAAAAAAAAAAAAACATTAAACAAAAAAATCCGCTTGCATATTAACATGTGTGGCTGGTTGGTTGGTTGCTTTGTTGTTCGATGGTTGGTTGATTGCTTTGGTACTATTTTACCCTGAAATGTAAGGTACTTTTTCAATAGAAAATGTTTTTGTTCTTCTATAGTTTTATTCATAAATAGACGCTAGAAGTACTTGTTTTGCATAATGAAGCCGCAACTAATCCATGCCAATTCTAAAGTTAAAGTCACGCTTATGCCACACGACATGACAATCAAAAGTTGGTTTAGATGGAAAATATAAAAAATTAAATGGAAATAATAAAAAAAGAACCAGTCGTTGGTTGTACAGAGGACGTTAATGTAATGCAACATGATACTGGTGGGGTATTATGATCAAATAGTTGTTGTTGTGGCTTCTAAATGAAAAAGCAAACCGACATTGCATTTTGGTTTCAATGAATAACCGAGTGTGTTTTTTGAGTTTTAGCGCAAAAATATATGAAATTTGAGTTGATATGTAAAATATACATGTAGAGATTTCAGTATTTTTAATAGCCTTTGAAAGCTTATAAGGTGGTCTATTAGACTAAAATTTAACTGAACTAGAACTGAACTAGAACTGAACTAGAACTGAACTAGAACTGAACTGAACTGAACTGAACTAGAACTGAACTAGAACTGAACTTGAACTGAACTAGAACTGAACTAGAACTGAACTAGAACTGAACTAGAACTGAACTAGAACTGAACTAGAACTGAACTAGAACTGAACTAGAACTGAACTAGAACTGAACTAGAACAGAACTAGAACAGAACTAGAACTGAACTAGAACTGAACTAGAACTGAACTAGAACTGAACTAGAACTGAACTAGAACTGAACTAGAACTGAACTAGAACTGAACTAGAACTGAACTAGAACTGAACTAGAACTGAACTAGAACTGAACTAGAACTGAACTAGAACTGAACTAGAACTGAACTAGAACTGAACTAGAACTGAACTAGAACTGAACTAGAACTGAACTAGAACTGAACTAGAACTGAACTAGAACTGAACTAGAACTGAACTAGAACTGAACTAGAACTGAACTAGAACTGAACTAGAACTGAACTAGAACTGAACTAGAACTGAACTAGAACTGAACTAGAACTGAACTAGAACTGAACTAGAACTGAACTAGAACTGAACTAGAACTGAACTAGAACTGAACTAGAACTGAACTAGAACTGAACTAGAACTGAACTAGAACTGAACTAGAACTGAACTAGAACTGAACTAGAACTGAACTAGAACTGAACTAGAACTGAACTAGAACTGAACTAGAACTGAACTAGAACTGAACTAGAACTGAACTAGAACTGAACTAGAACTGAACTAGAACTGAACTAGAACTGAACTAGAACTGAACTAGAACTGAACTAGAACTGAACTAGAACTGAACAAGAACTGAACTAGAACTGAACTAGAACTGAACTAGAACTGAACTAGAACTGAACTAGAACTGAACTAGAACTGAACTAGAACTGAACTAGAACTGAACTAGAACTGAACTAGAACTGAACTAGAACTGAACCAGAACTGAACTAGAACTGAACTAGAACTGAATTAGAACTGAACTAGAACTGAACTAGAACTGAACTAGAACTGAACTAGAACTGAACTAGAACTGAACTAGAACTGAACTAGAACTGAACTAGAACTGAACTAGAACTGAACTAGAACTGAACTAGAACTAGAACTGAACTAGAACTGAACTAGAACTGAACTAGAACTGAACTAGAACTGAACTAGAACTGAACTAGAACTGAACTAGAACTGAACTAGAACTGAACTAGAACTGAACTAGAACTGAACTAGAACTGAAACTAGAACTGAACTAGAACTGAACTAGACACTGAACTAGAACTAGAACTGAACTAGAACTGAACTAGAACTAGAACTGAACTAGAAATGAACTAAAACTGAACTAGAACTATTCCTCGACAATAACCTTAAAACCGGTTTTTAATTTTAATGTTTTTTGGTTCTATCTACCTAAATTCCAAAAAGTTTCTTTAGACAATTATTTTTGCTGTTATTGTTTTCTATTCAAACAAAAACACTCATATTCTAGTCAACACTATCCCTCCCTATCAACATCATTCAAACAAATATCCTGTTACGCATGTTATTTTATGCCAACTTGTATTAGCGGCTTTTGTAAGACACAAACCTCACATTTATACCAACAAACGCAGTAAACAGTAGGACCAATTGGCTTATAAGGAATTACAAAACCAATAAAGAATTTCTAACAATTGTACACAAATGACTCACTTTAAGACCCTCAAACTCAACCCCTTGACCATTACAAAACTCTAGTTTAAAACTTAAGTTTAGCTTTTCTTTAGCCATAATACATTTTATCAAAATACTATACAAATTCGCCCCACTGTTTGTGTTTTTAAAACAACAACAGATAATGGCATAGAAATTTGAAATGCACGACTGAACTTTTCGTTAACTATAGTGGTATGGCTGACTGTGTTAGTTGGAGAAGCCCAGAAAACAAATGGTTAACAGCATTCTTAAAACATATTTGCCACGCCTTTAAACTACAACACAACAGCAGCAGAGCCAACAAACAGTTAAGACCAACCAGCACCCATGAAGAAACCATTAGGCCATGGAATTTAAAGGAACATGTTTTTTTATTTCTTTTAAATAAACTTTAAAAGTAATTTGATTCTGTATGAACAAGTTGTGCCAACCAAGCCATACTATATAAAGAAATAGTTAAGACACGAGCTACAAAAAAAATCTACGCATGTGTCGAACATCTCAGATAATTTAAAATACAATTGCGTTATGATCGTTTGAATGCATTTGTGATGTGATGTGTGTGCGTGGAATGGGTATCTATTACACTTAACTAGAGTGCTAGATTGTGTGCTGATGGAGTGCTTTTGGAGTGCTGTAAGATCTAAATTAAGGGAAGTATGATAAGAAGTTGGATAGGGAAAAGTGAAACTGTTTAGTTCAAAAACCATTCCATGGATCTTGTTTAAGGAATGTTAGACGGATAAAGAGAGTAAGAAAAAGTTTTTCTATAAAAAAGTTTTTCAATCAAGATGTTAATAGTTGTTCAATCAGAAAGCTTTTTAAAGCTTCTTAATCAAAAAGCTTTTCTCCACAAAAGCTTCTTAAAGCTTTTTTATAAAAAAAATAATGATTTTTCATCATTTTTTTCAGCGTCGTTCCCTTAACTTTTACATTTTCCCTCTAAACAACTGTTTTATTGTAACTAACAACATTTGCACACCATTTTAAGTAAATAATCTGATTTAGAAGATCATCTTTGGTCTGTTAGGCCTTATGATTAAGTAACCAGCAAACCATCTATAATAATTATTCAGACCAGTTTGTTTTTATTTCAACAAAAACATCTTTCTAATATTTTCTTTCCAAAAAGGAAATATAAATAAGGACCAGTTTCTTTATAAATAATTCATTGTTTTTGCACTATTTTGCTCACAATTATACAACTTTCAATTAGTGATCTAGAGGGTATATATTACAATATTTTCCATAAAGAAATCTAAAAGATTTTGCAAAAAAAAAAAAAAGACATATTTGATTGAAAATTTAATTTGCTTTCTCAGTTAATATTGGTGAAGCAGTGATGGGCAGTTAATAATAATTGTAGATTTTCTATATACAATACTTTTAAATGAACTGGAACAGAACTAGAACTGAACTAGAACAGAACTAGAACAGAACTAGAACTGAACTAGAACTGAACTAGAACTAAACTAGAACTGAACTAGAACTGAACTAGAACTGAACTAGAACTGAACTAGAACAGAACTAGAACAGAACTAGAACAGAACTAGAAAAGAACTAGAACAGAACTAGAACTGAACTAGAACATAACTAGAACAGAACTAGAAAAGAACTAGAACTGAACTAGAACTGAACTAGAACATAACTAGAACAGAACTAGAACAGAACTAGAACAGAACTAGAACAGATCTAGAACAGAACTAGAACAGAATAGAACAGAACTAGAACAGAACTCGAACAGAACTAGAACAGAACTAGAACAGAACTAGAACAGAACTAGAACAGAACTAGAACAGAACAGAACTAGAACAGAACTAGAACAGAACTAGAACAGAACTAGAACAGAACTAGAACAGAACTAGAACAGAACTAGAACAGAACTAGAACAGAACTAGAACAGAACTAGAACAGAACTAGAACAGAACTAGAACAGAACTAGAACAGAACTAGAACAGAACTAGAACAGAACTAGAACAGAACTAGAACAGAACTAGAACAGAACTAGAACAGAACTAGAACAGAACTAGAACAGAACTAGAACAGAACTAGAACAGAACTAGAACAGAACTAGAACAGAACTGGACGTGAACTAAAACTGAACTAGAACTGAACTAGAACTGAACTTGAACTGAACTAGAACTGAACTAGAACTGAACTAGAACTGAACTAGAACTGAACAAGAACTGAACTAGAACTGAACTAGAACTGAACTAGAACTGAACTAGAACTGAACTTGAACTGAACTTGAACTGAACTAGAACTGAACTAGAACTGAACTAGAACTGAACTAGAACTGAACTAGAACTGAACTAGAACTGAACTA
This sequence comes from Lucilia sericata, assembly GCF_015586225.1. Classification (NCBI taxonomy): domain Eukaryota; kingdom Metazoa; phylum Arthropoda; class Insecta; order Diptera; family Calliphoridae; genus Lucilia; species Lucilia sericata. The sequence goes on along the minus strand of NW_023995531.1, from coordinate 19,100 downwards.
GAACTGAACTAGAACTGAACTAGAACTCAACTAGAACTCAACTAGAACTCAACTAGAACTGAACTAGAACTGAACTAGAACTGAACTAGAACTGAACTAGAACTGAACTAGAACTGAACTAGAACTGAACTAGAACTGAACTAGAACTGAACTAGAACTGAACTAGAACTGAACTAGAACTGAACTAGAACTGAACTAGAACTGAACTAGAACTGAACTAGAACTGAACTAGAACTGAACTAGAACTGAACTAGAACTGAACTAGAACTAGAACTGAACTAGAACTGAACTAGAACTGAACTAGAACTGAACTAGAACTGAACAAGAACTGAACAAGAACTGAACTAGAACTGAACTAGAACTGAACTAGAACTGAACTAGAACTGAACTAGAACTGAACTAGAACTGAACTAGAACTGAACTAGAACTGAACTAGAGCTGAACTAGAACTGAACTAGAACTGAACTAGAACTGAACTAGAACTGAACTAGAACTGAACTAGAACTGAACTAGAACTGAACTAGAACTAGAACTGAACTAGAACTGAACTAGAACTGAACTAGAACTGAACTAGAACTGAACAAGAACTGAACAAGAACTGAACTAGAACTGAACTAGAACTGAACTAGAACTGAACTAGAACTGAACTAGAACTGAACTAGAACTGAACTAGAACTGAAGTAGAACTGAACTAGAAATAGAACTGAACTTCAACTGAACTAGAAATAGAACTGAACTTCAACTGAACTAGAAATATTTCCTTTAAACATAATGTTTATAAAACGCCCATAACTGACTTATAGCTCTAACAGTGTCAATTGCGACTAGCTGCTTTTTTGTCTGGCTTCTACTATTTCAGGTAGCAGCTGTATTTTGGTCATAACTGTCACTTTGACAAAGTGTAATTATTGCTAAGCGACACCCCACATTTGGCTCTACAATTCTATGTTTTTCTACTACTTCTTCACTCTGTCATCACCAACTTTTAATTATTACCCCTCTTTGGCTCATGAGCTATGCTAAGACTTTCAGTCAGACATTGCTGCTGCTGCTCTTTTCTTGTCTCAACAAGACTAAAATGTAAAGTTGGCTTTAATTAGCTGGACATACATACGTAACTTTGGTAAGACGGTGCCTTATTTGTAGCACACACATTCAGTCTCTAGTGGCAAGACACTTAAAATCGTTTTAATTATATTGGGAAAAAGCAACATTCTTTTTTGTTGTATTTTTAATAGAAAACTAAAGCAAATAATAAATTAGAAAGGTGGGGGTTTAGGTTTATTTCTAAAGAAAATAAAACCATTTACTAGGAACAAAATTTCTTGTGAAGCCAAAACAAGCTTTAAGACATATTCCTAGGAATTTGTTGTTAACAATAGTTATTGCTCCCTTTAAGTCTTTAATTATTATGAAATTGTATAATTTCATGTCTTTCCAATTCCGTAACATTTTTATTATTTATGTTATGCTTCAAAAATCATTGATTTATTTACTTATTTGTTTTAATTTTATTCAATTGATTTATTTATAAATTTCCAGTCCCCAAGTCCTCATCATAATGTTTATCATGTATGTATGTAATTATTGAAATGCCTTCATAAATAGATATAAAATAAATTGTAATCATTTGCAGACAAATGTAAAGCGCATGCGTGCTAGTGTTTAGAAAATGTCTGAACGTTTTAGGTCTGTCTTTAAAGTGTCACAACCACTGTGTGCCAACTATAGAGACAACGTAATAAATTTACACGCTTTTCAAGCATTTAAATGCGAAAAATTATTTAAAAACTATTCACCATAATACGGACAGATATTTAAAAGATGTTTTAGAAAAAATAAAGTGATTTAAGATTTTCTTAAAAGGTATTGGTTGTGCGAAAGAAAACCTGTAGGGTATTTCACATAATACTGATGTTTAAGTCCAAAAAAGCTTTTAAATATTTCATTATTTTAGCAAACAATAACAAAGATATAAAGGAACATCCTTAAAATTGTCTATTTACAGGCTTGCGAAAACTCATATGCATTTTTATAAAAAGCTTTTTGAAGATTTCCTATAAATAAGCTTTTTGAATCTTTTCTATAAAAAAGCTTTTCTATCAAAAAAAATTAAAAGCTTTTCAATGAAAATGTTTCTTTAAGCTTTTCTATAAAATAGCTTTTTGAAGCTTTTCTAAATAAAAGCTTTTTTATATAAAAGCTTTTCTATAAGCTATTTAGAACCTGAAAAAACTTTTGTAAAATTCTCTATAAAATGTTTTTGAAGCTGTTCCAAACAAATTCTAGAAAAAAGCTTTTTGGAGTTCTTGTATAAAAAAGAAGTTTTTCTATTAAAAACTTTTGATGCAAATTTGCTGAAAATTTTTTTACTGAAAAATTTCTAAAGAAACTTTTGATGCAAAATTTACTAAAGAAAAAATTTTGATGGAATTTTAATGAAACTTTTGGCGATAAAGTATGTAAAAGCTTTTCTATAAAAACAAAACTTGAAAAAAGCTATTATTTTACATTTTAAAGTACTTTTTCAATAAAAAAAGCTTTTTAATTTAAAAGAAAAGGTTTTTCAATTAAAAAGCCTTTTCAATAAAAAAGCTTTTCCAATAAAAAAGTTTTTTTCAATTAGAAAGCTATTTCTATAAAAAAAAAAAAACTTTTTAAAGATTTTTCTATAACAAAGCTCTTTGAAGCATTTTATAAAATATTTTGATGGAAATCTAAATAAACTTTGATGATAAGGTATGTAAAAGCTTTTGAATAAAAAAGGTTTTATTTTATAATGCATTTTAAAGTACTTTTTCAATAAACAGCTTTTTCAATAACAAAAAGCTCTTTCAATAAAAAAACTTTTAAAAGCTTTTTTCTATAAAAAAGCTTTTTGGAGCTTTTCTATAAAAAAAAGGTTTTGGGAGCTTTTCTATAAAAAAGCTTTTTGGAGCTTTTCTATAAAAAAGCTTTTTGGAGCTTTTCTAAAAAAAGGAGTTTTAAAGCTTTTTTAATAGAAAGCTTTAGATTTTTCTGTAAATTTAAATGATAACAAGACCTTTTTTTAGCATATTTTCCATTAAGCAACAGTTTACCCAAATTTCTTTTAAATCTCTAATGACTTTTAAAGCAAAATTCTATAACAATTCTCCCCCCAAAATCCGTTTTATATACTAAAACATTCTTAAGGAAATGGCATACTTTTTCCACACATACTCAGTTGCTTTTTTGTTAGAAAATATATTTTGTGAAAAAAATTAAAAAAAACTGAATTCTTTTTTTTTCACCAACATTTTTATTTAGTTGTTTTCTTTTAATTTTCCCCAGCATTTGCTTATATTTCATTATGTTGAAATATTTTTGTGTTATTTTATCTTTAGCACTGGGTATAGTGTTTTTTCTTCATCCTAACCGAGCAAAAAAAAATGTATTATTATCCTTTCATTTTTGTGTGTTAAGTGTGGTTTGGAAGAGAGGAAAGCACATTTTCTTAGAATTTGCTGTGTTTAAGTTTAAAGTACAAAAATATTGTTTAAATATTAAAATTAAATGTTCGATTATTTGCACCAGAGTAGTTAGAAATGTTAAGCTGTTGTTTTGTCCATTTGTCAATCATTAGTTTATGTCTCATACTACGGAAACATAAGCAACGCATGTTGTACATTTTAAACTCTAACCTTTTAATAAGGTTTATTTTACATAAACTTTTAGTTTACTTTCTGTTATAGTTTTGCTAGTTATTCTCTAGTTTCTCGGTGGGAGACCAAGAAAATCACATAATTTTATTAGCAGCAAGAAAGTACTTTTGTCTGCCACTCACTACAGTAAAGTAAAAAACAGATTAGACTCACTACATATTATAGTCTAATCTATAGTGTAGTCTATAGTCAAGTGTATTCTTCAGTCTAGTCTATATACTAGTATATAGACTAGTCTATAGTCAAATCTATAGACCAGTTTATAGTCTAGTCTATAGTCTAGTCTACAGTCTAGTCTTTAGTCTAGTCGATAGTCAAATCTATAGACTAGTTATAGTCTGCTCTATAGTCTAGTCTATAGTCTAGTCTATAGTCTAGTCTATAGTCTAGTCTATAGTCTAATCTATAGTCTAGTCTATAGTCTAGTCTATAGTCTAGTCTATAGTCTAGTCTATAGTCTAATCTATAGTCTAGTCTATAGTCTAGTCTATAGTCTAGTCTATAGTCTAGTCTATAGTCTAGTCTATAGTCTAGTCTATAGTCTAGTCTATAGTCTAGTCTATAGTCTAGTCTATAGTCTAGTCTATAGTCTAGTCTATAGTCTAGTCTATAGTCTAGTCTATAGTCTAGTCTATAGTCTAGTCTATAGTTTAGTCTATAGTCTAGTCTATAGTCTAGTCCATAGTCTAGTCCATAGTCTAGTCCATTGTCTAGTCCATAGTCTAGTCTATAGTCTAGTCTAGTCTATAGTCTAGTCTAGTCTATAGTCTAGTCTAGTCTATAGTCTAGTCTAGTCTATAGCCTAGTCTAGTCTATAGTCTATAGTCTAGTCTAGTCTAGTCTAGTCTATAGTCTAGTCTAGTCTATAGTCTAGTAGTCTATAGTCTAGTCTAGTCTATAGTCCTAGTCTAGTCCTATAGTCTAGTCTAGTCTATCTAGTCTAGTCTATAGTCTAGTCTAGTCTATAGTCTAGTCTAGTCTATAGTCTAGTCTATAGTCTAGTCTATAGTCTAGTCTATAGTCTAGTCTATAGTCTAGTCTAGTCTAGTCTATAGTCTAGTCTATAGTCTAGTCTATAGTCTAGTCTATAGTCTAGTCTATAGTCTAGTCTATAGTCTAGTCTATAGTCTAGTCTATAGTCTAGTCTATAGTCTAGTCTATAGTCTAGTCTATAGTCTAGTCTATAGTCTAGTCTATAGTCTAGTCTATAGTCTAGTCTATAGTCTAGTCTATAGTCTAGTCTATAGTCTAGTCTATAGTCTAGTCTATAGTCTAGTCTATAGTCTAGTCTATAGTCTAGTCTATAGTCTAGTCTATAGTCTAGTCTATAGTCTAGTCTATAGTCTAGTCTATAGTCTAGTCTATAGTCTAGTCTATAGTCTAGTCTATAGTCTAGTCTATAGTCTAGTCTATAGTCTAGTCTATAGTCTAGTCTATAGTCTAGTCTAAGTCTAGTCTATAGTCTAGTCTATAGTCTAGTCTATAGTTTAGTCTATAGTCTAGTCTATAGTCTAGTCCATAGTCTAGTCCATAGTCTAGTCCATTGTCTAGTCCATAGTCTAGCCTATAGTCTAGTCTATAGTCTAGTCTAGTCTATAGTCTAGTCTAGTCTATAGTCTATAGTCTATAGTCTATAGTCTATAGTCTATAGTCTATAGTCTAGTCTAGTCTAGTCTAGTCTAGTCTATAGTCTAGTCTAGTCTATAGTCTAGTCTAGTCTATAGTATAGTCTATAGTCTATAGTCTATAGTCTATAGTCTATAGTCTATAGTCTATAGTCTATAGTCTAGTCTAGTCTAGTCTAGTCTAGTCTAGTCTAGTCTAGTCTAGTCTAGTCTAGTCTAGTCTATAGTCTAGTCTAGTCTATAGTCTAGTCTAGTCTATAGTCTAGTCTAGTCTATAGTCTAGTCTATAGTCTAGTCTAGTCTAGTCTAGTCTAGTCTATCTAGTCTAGTCTAGTCTAGTCTAGTCTATCTAGTCTAGTCTAGTCTAGTCTAGTCTAGTCTAGTCTAGTCTATAGTCTAGTCTATAGTCTAGTCTATAGTCTAGTCTATAGTCTAGTCTAGTCTAGTCTATAGTCTAGTCTATAGTCTAGTCTATAGTCTAGTCTATAGTCTAGTCTATAGTCTAGTCTATAGTCTAGTCTATAGTCTAGTCTATAGTCTAGTCTATAGTCTAGTCTATAGTCTAGTCTATAGTCTAGTCTATAGTCTAGTCTATAGTCTAGTCTATAGTCTAGTCTATAGTCTAGTCTATAGTCTAGTCTATAGTCTAGTCTATAGTCTAGTCTATAGTCTAGTCTATAGTCTAGTCTATAGTCTAGTCTATAGTCTAGTCTATAGTCTAGTCTATAGTCTAGTCTATAGTCTAGTCTATAGTCTAGTCTATAGTCTAGTCTATAGTCTAGTCTATAGTCTAGTCTATAGTCTAGTCTATAGTCTAGTCTATAGTCTAGTCTAGTCTAGTCTATAGTCTAGTCTAGTCTAGTCTATAGTCTAGTCTATAGTCTAGTCTATAGTCTAGTCTATAGTCTAGTCTATAGTCTAGTCTATAGTCTAGTCTATATCTAGTCTATAGTCTAGTCTATAGTCTAGTCTATAGTCTAGTCTATAGTCTAGTCTATAGTCTAGTCTATAGTCTAGTCTATAGTCTAGTCTATAGTCTAGTCTATAGTCTAGTCTATAGTCTAGTCTATAGTCTAGTCTATAGTCTAGTCTATAGTCTAGTCTATAGTCTAGTCTATAGTCTAGTCTATAGTCTAGTCTATAGTCTAGTCTATAGTCTAGTCTATAGTCTAGTCTATAGTCTAGTCTATAGTCTAGTCTATAGTCTAGTCTATAGTCTAGTCTATAGTCTAGTCTATAGTCTAGTCTATAGTCTAGTCTCTAGTCTAGTCTATAGTCTAGTCTATAGTCTAGTCTATAGTCTAGTCTATAGTCTAGTCTATAGTCTAGTCTAGTCTAGTCTATAGTCTAGTCTATAGTCTAGTCTATAGTCTAGTCTATAGTCTAGTCTATAGTCTAGTCTATAGTCTAGTCTATAGTCTAGTCTATAGTCTAGTCTATAGTCTAGTCTATAGTCTAGTCTATAGTCTAGTCTATAGTCTAGTCTATAGTCTAGTCTATAGTCTAGTCTATAGTCTAGTCTATAGTCTAGTCTATAGTCTAGTCTATAGTCTAGTCTATAGTCTAGTCTATAGTCTAGTCTATAGTCTAGTCTATAGTCTAGTCTATAGTCTAGTCTATAGTCTAATCTATAGTCTAGTCTATAGTCTAGTCTATAGTCTAGTCTATAGTCTAGTCTATAGTCTAGTCTATAGTCTAGTCTATAGTCTAGTAGTCTAGTCTATAGTCTAGTCTATAGTCTAGTCTATAGTCTAGGTCTATAGTCTAGTCTATAGGTCTAGTCTTATAGTCTAGTCTATAGTCTCGTCTATAGTCTCGTCTATAGTCTAGTCTATAGTCTAGTCTATAGTCTAGTCTATAGTCTAGTTATTAGTCTAGTACTCTAGTCTAGTCTATAGTCTAGTCCTATAGTCTAGTCTATAGTCTGTCTAGTCTAGTCTAGTCTATAGTCTAGTCTATAGTTCTAGTCTATAGTCTAGTCTATAGTCTAGTCTATAGTCTAGTCTATAGTCTAGTTCTAGTCTAGTCTATAGTCTAGTCTATAGTCTAGTCTATTTAGTCTAGTCTATAGTAGTCTAGTCTAGGTCTATAGTCTAGTCTATAGTCTAGTCTATAGTCTAGTCTATAGTCTAGGTCTATAGTCTAGTCTATAGTCTAGTCTATAGTCTAGTCTATAGTCTAGCTATAGTCTCGTCTATAGTCTAGTCTATAGTCTAGTCTATAGTCTAGTCTATAGTCTAGTCTATAGTCTAGTCTATAGTCTAGTCTATAGTCTAGTCTATAGTCTAGTCTATAGTCTTAGTCTATAGTCTAGTCTATAGTCTAGTCTATAGTCTAGTCTATAGTCTAGTCTATAGTCTAGTCTATAGTCTAGTCTATAGTCTAGTCTATAGTCTAGTCTATAGTCTAGTCTATAGTCTAGTCTATAGTCTAGTCTATAGTCTAGTCTATAGTCTAGTCTATAGTCTAGTCTATAGTCTAGTCTATAGTCTAGTCTATAGTCTAGTCTATAGTCTAGTCTATAGTCTAGTCTATAGTCTAGTCTATAGTCTAGTCTATAGTCTAGTCTATAGTCTAGTCTATAGTCTAGTCTATAGTCTAGTCTATAGTCTAGTCTATAGTCTAGTCTATAGTCTAGTCTATAGTCTAGTCTATAGTCTAGTCTATAGTCTAGTCTATAGTCTAGTCTATAGTCTAGTCTATAGTCTAGTCTATAGTCTAGTCTAGTCTAGTCTATAGTCTAGTCTATAGTCTAGTCTATAGTCTAGTCTATAGTCTAGTCTATAGTCTAGTCTATAGTCTAGTATAAGTCTAGTCTATAGTCTAGTCTATAGTCTGTCCATAGTCAATCCACAGTCTAGTTCATAGTATAATTCATAGTCTAGTGCATAGTCTAGTCCATAGTCTGGTCTATAATCTAGCCTATAGCCTTGTGTTAGCTTACTTTCATCACTCACTGTAGCCTCAACAAAGTGTCTACTTAAGACTAGTTTTGCTATTAGCAAAACTAAGTCCACTACTTGGTGGCCTATTTAGGCAAGTCTACGACTTAAACCATAACCTTACGAGAACTTATTAATGACTATTATTATTGCAAAGAATTAAAAGCATGCCTAAGCATGTGTAAAAAGAAAAATGTAATAGACAAACTCAAGGGAATATAATAATTTAAGCTAAAATTACCTTTCAACAAAAAAGTTTATTAACTTTTGAGCAAAACTAAAAGAAATCAAAAAGTATTTAAAACAACTCTCCTTTTGTGTAAAAATTCTTGGGGTTGTTAATTGTAAATCAACCTGATTACCCAGTGAATCGTTAAACATAAGACGATATGTAATTGTTAACATTGTAAATGTTTAAAATTTATTACGTTTAAGAGTTTATGGTCAGACAATCTATGGCACAAACGAAAAAAAAAACATGTGATAAAATTCCAACATTAACAAGAATAACAACAACAAACATTAACTACAACCTGCAAATTGTAGTAAATCTACTACACTATAGTATCAAATATAATAAATTCTTCACTAAAAAACCATCCATCATTGTAAAATGAGCAGCCATCAAAATAAAGAAAAATTCTTAAGTGTTTTTCTAGATGTTATAGATGTTGCTGACGGGATTTTGAAGTTTTGACTGCGAACAGAAAAAATCGAAGTGAATAACAATTGTTGCAAATACCCTACACAATTGCAAGTATTGCAAATTTGCCAAAAAGTTCTTTAAGAAAACTTTGAGAAAAATTTTCATCAAAAAAGTTTCATCAGACTATAGACTAGTCTAGTCTATAGACTAGACTATAAACCAGACTTTAGAAGAGACTATAGATTTCACTATAAATAGACTAGACTATAGACTAGACTATATACTAGACTATAGACTAGACTTTTGACTTAAACTATAGACTAGACTATAGACTAGACTATAGACTAGACTGTAGACCAGACTGTAGACTAGACTATAGACTAAACTATAGACTAGACTATAGACTAGACTATCTACAGTCTAGACCAGAGTCAAGTCCATAGTCTAGTCTATAGTCTAGTTTATAAACTATAAACCAGACTATAGACTAGACTATAGACTAGACTATAGACAAGACTATAGACAAGACTATAGACTAGACTATAGACTAGACTATAGACTAGACTATAGACTAGACTATAGACTAGACTATAGACTAGACTATAGACTAGACTATAGACTAGACTATAGACTAGACTATAGACTAGACTATAGACTAGACTATAGACTAGACTATAGACTAGACTATAGACTATAGACTAGACTAACTAGACTATAGACTAGACTATAGACTAGACTATAGACTAGACTATAGACTAGACTATAGACTAGACTATAGACTAGACTATAGACTAGACTATAGACTAGACTATAGACTAGACTATAGACTAGACTATAGACTAGACTATAGACTAGACTATAGACTAGACTATAGACTAGACTATAGACTAGACTATAGACTAGACTATAGACTAGACTATAGACTAGACTATAGACTAGACTATAGACTAGACTATAGACTAGACTATAGACTAGACTATAGACTAGACTATAGACTAGACTATAAACTAGACTATAGACTAGACTATAGACTAGACTATAGACTAGACTATAGACTAGACTATAGACTAGACTATAGACTAGACTATAGACTAGACTATAGACTAGACTATAAACTAGACTATAGACTAGACTATAGACTAGACTATAGACTAGACTATAGACTAGACTATAGACTAGACTATAGAAGACTATAGACTAGACTATAGACTAGACTATAGACTAGACTATAGACTAGACTATGACTAGGACTATACTAGACTATAGACTAGACTATAGACTAGCTAGACTATTGACTAGACTATTGACTAGACTATAGACCAGACTATAGACTAGACTATAGACTAGACTATAGACTAGACTATAGACTAGACTATATACTAGACTATATACTAGACTATATACGACTATAGACTAGATATAGACTAGACTATAGACTAGACTATAGACTAGACTATAGACTAGACTATAGACTAGACTATAGACTAGACTATAGACTAGACTATAGACTAGACTATAGACTAGACTATAGACTAGACTATAGACTAGACTATAGACTAGACTATAGACTAGACTATAGACTAGACTATAGTGTATGTAGACTAGACTATAGTTTATGTAGACTAGAATATAAACTTGACTATAGATTTGCATTAAAAATGTTTCTTTACAAAAGTTTGAGCAAATTTGCATAAAAATTTTGTTTCTTTACAAAATTTTGTGCAAATTTCAATCAAAATTTTGTTTTTTAGAAAATATTGTGCAAATTTGCCATCAAAAGTTTGATCTTTAGAAAATTGAATCAAAATAGTTTCTTTGGGAAATTTTGTGCAAATTTCGGTCAAAATATTGTGTTTTTGGATAATTTGTGCATAAAAAATTTTAACTTTAAAAATTTGCGCAAATTTCCATCAGAATTTTGTTTCTTTGAGGATTTGTGCAAATTTCCATCAAAATTGTTTCGTTATAAACTTTTAAGTAAATTTACATCAATAGTTTCTTTTAGGAAAATTTTCTTTTGGAAAAATTTGTGCAAACTTCATGTAGTGTAATTTGTTATTCGTTTTTAACCCTTCATTTGCTTATTTGTCATTATTTTTTTGATGCGTGTATGTTAAATTTCTTTTCAAATTGTTATTTTGTTGTTAACAACTGAGAATGATGAGTGGCTTAAATCAATTCAACAGGTTAGTTTGGCTTTAATAGTTTTATTTTTTTGACCAGCTGTCATGACAAAACACGAAAGTGTTGTGATTTATTTCAATGCTAATTTTCAACCTGATGTTTTTGGGAAAAGCAAATCGTGTGAAGGAAGATGGTTAGATAAAATTATAATGCAGAAACTGATTTATCATGACATGGTCATGAAATATCAAAAGATTTCCAATATTTGATGACATTTGGCGGCTTTAATTTGGCAAATAAATTGACTAATAGTTCAAGGATAATATCTTGTGATTTCAAATGTCTATAAAGGGGAAAGTTTTCACATTTTGTTGGAAACATTTCAAGTTTGTTATTTGATTAACTAGTTTTCAAACTTTTCTAATTAATTAAAACCAACACTTAGTTAAATTCCTACAAACTCCTCATTACTCTAGCCGCCACATCAACTTAATGTCTTAATTTTAAAGGCAAATCTCATTAAATTGGAAAATGTGCCATAAACCAAACTGGTAGTATCTTAAAAACCATTTAAACTAAGATTTCATTACCATAATTTCTTTTCCAAAAAAATACGTAAAAAATACTCTCAGGTACCACGATCACAATCTGTAAAGTTTTTCATGCAATTTCAATAAAAGCCAAATACAGTAATAAGATAATGAGCACGATAATAATAATGATACATACAGATAGATCCGAATAAATGATAATGTTAAAATGCTGCCTTTTAATATGATCATCATGATGATCATAGAGATCTACCAATATTTTTTTTTTTAGTTCCTCACAATTTAGTTAGTCTGTCAGTTAGTTAGTTACAAAGTATCTTAAGACAAGAAAAATCTATTTTTTTCTCTTCTACAGTTGTTGTTATTTTTCAAATAAGCCATGACCAAAATGGCTAACACACCGTTTATGGTAATAAATGAAATTAGACCCCAAAGGCGTATGAACAAGTACAAACGTCTGCCAACTACTCATATGTACATACGTACCGAGGATTCGCATGATCATAAGGGAAAGAGCAGTTGTGTAAAATCTTTTAATGAATTCATGAAATGAAATACATGAAGATGACTACTGTCAAACAGGAAGACAACAACATAACTTAAACAGATAGTTTTTAGATAAAATTTACTTAAATTTAGTGAAAATTTTATTTAAAAGAAAGAATTTGCAGTAGTATAGTCTATAGACCGGTTATAGTCTGGTCGACAGTCTAGTCTACAGTCTAGTCTACAGTCTAGTCTACAGTCTAGTCTATAGTCTAGTCTATAGTCTAGTCTATAGTCTAGTCTACTCTATAGTCTAGTCTAATCTAGTCTAGTCTATAGTCTAGTCTATAGTCTTGTCCAGTCTAGTCTATAGCATAACTTAAACAGATAGTTTTTAGATAAAATTTACTTAAATTTAGTGAAAATTTTATTTAAAAGAAAGAATTTGCAGTAGTATAGTCTATAGTCCGGTTTATAGTCTGGTCGACAGTCTAGTCTACAGTCTAGTCTACAGTCTAGTCTATAGTCTAGTCTATAGTCTAGTCTACTCTATAGTCTAGTCTAATCTAGTCTAGTCTAGTCTATAGTCTAGTCTATAGTCTTGTCCAGTCTAGTCTATAGTCTAGTCTATAGTACAGGTATAGTCTAGTCTAGTCTAGTCTATAGTCTATAGTCTAGTCTAGTCTAGTCTAGTCTAGTCTAGTCTGTCTAGTCTATAGTCTTGTCTATAGTCTAGTCTAGTCTAGTCTACTCTAGTCTTGTCTAGTCTAGTCTATAGTCTAGTCTAGTCTAGTCTATAGTCTATAGTCTATAGTCTATAGTCTAGTCTAGTCTAGAGTCTATAGTCTATAGTCTATAGTCTATAGTCTATAGTCTATAGTCTATAGTCTAGTCTAGTCTATAGTCTAGTCTAGTCTAGTCTAGTCTAGTCTAGTCTAGTCTAGTCTATAGTCTATAGTCTATAGTCTAGTCTATAGTCTAGTCTATAGTCTAGTCTATAGTCTAGTCTATAGTCTATTCTATAGTCTAGTCTATAGTCTAGTCTATAGTCTATTCTATAGTCTAGTCTATAGTCTATTCTATAGTCTAGTCTATAGTCTAGTCTATAGTCTATTCTATAGTCTAGTCTATAGTCTAGTCTATAGTCTAGTCTATAGTCTAGTCTATAGTCTAGTCTATAGTCTAGTCTATAGTCTAGTCTATAGTCTAGTCTATAGTCTAGTCTATAGTCTAGTCTATAGTCTAGTCTATAGTCTAGTCTATAGTCTAGTCTATAGTCTAGTCCTATAGTCTAGTCTATAGTCTAGTCTATAGTCTAGTCTATAGTCTAGTCTATAGTCTAGTCTATAGTCTAGTCTATAGTCTAGTCTATAGTCTAGTCTATAGTCTAGTCTAGTCTAGTCTATAGTCTAGTCTATAGTCTAGTCTATAGTCTAGTCTATAGTCTAGTCTATAGTCTAGTCTATAGTCTAGTCTATAGTCTAGTCTAGTCTACTATAGTCTAGTCTATAGTCTAGTCTATAGTCTAGTCTATAGTCTAGTCTATAGTCTAGTCTATAGTCTAGTCTATAGTCTAGTCTATAGTCTAGTCTATAGTCTAGTCTATAGTCTAGTCTATAGTCTAGTCTATAGTCTAGTCTATAGTCTAGTCTATAGTCTAGTCTAGTCTAGTCTATAGTCTAGTCTATAGTCTAGTCTATAGTCTAGTCTATAGTCTAGTCTATAGTCTAGTCTATAGTCTAGTCTATAGTCTAGTCTATAGTCTAGTCTATAGTCTAGTCTATAGTCTAGTCTATAGTCTAGTCTATAGTCTAGTCTATAGTCTAGTCTATAGTCTAGTCTATAGTCTAGTCTATAGTCTAGTCTATAGTCTAGTCTATAGTCTAGTCTATAGTCTAGTCTATAGTCTAGTCTATAGTCTAGTCTATAGTCTAGTCTATAGTCTAGTCTATAGTCTAGTCTATAGTCTAGTCTATAGTCTAGTCTATAGTCTAGTCTATAGTCTAGTCTATAGTCTAGTCTATAGTCTAGTCTATAGTCTAGTCTATAGTCTAGTCTATAGTCTAGTCTATAGTCTAGTCTATAGTCTAGTCTATAGTCTAGTCTATAGTCTAGACTATAGTCTAGTCTATAGTCTAGTCTATAGTCTAGACTATAGTCTAGTCTATAGTCTAGACTATAGTCTAGTCTATAGTCTAGACTATAGTCTAGTCTATAGTCTAGACTATAGTCTAGTCTATAGTCTAGACTATAGTCTAGTCTATAGTCAAGTCTATAGTCTAGTCTATAGTCAAGTCTATAGTCTAGTCTATAGTCTAGTCTATAGTCTAGTCTATAGTCTAGCCTATAGTCTAGTCTATAGTCTAGTCTATAGTCTAGTCTATAGTCTAGTCTATTGTCTAGTCTATAGTCTAGTCTATAGTCTAGTCTATAGTCTAGTCTATAGTCTAGTCTATAGTCTAGTCTATAGTCTAGTCTATAGTCTAGTCTAGTCTAGTCTATAGTCTAGTCTATAGTCTAGTCTATAGTCTATTCTATAGTCTAGTCTATAGTCTAGTCTATAGTCTAGTCTGTAGTCTAGTCTATAGTCTAGTCTATAGTCTAGTCTATAGTCTAGCCTATAGTCTAGTCTATAGTCTAGTCTATAGTCTAGTCTATAGTCTAGTCTATAGTCTAGTCTATAGTCTAGTCTATAGTCTAGTCTATAGTTTAGTCTATAGACTAGACTATAGACTAGACTATAGTCTAGTCTATAGTCTAGTCTATAGTCTAGTCTATAGTCTAGTCTATAGTCTAGTCTATAGTCTAGTCTATAGTCTAGTCTATAGTCTAGTCTATAGTCTAGTCTATAGTCTAGTCTATAGTCTAGTCTATAGTCTAGTCTATAGTCTAGTCTATAGTCTAGTCTATAGTCTAGTCTATAGTCTAGTCTATAGTCTAGTCTATAGTCTAGTCTATAGTCTAGTCTATAGTCTAGTCTATAGTCTAGACTATAGTCTAGTCTATAGTCTAGTCTATAGTCTAGACTATAGTCTAGTCTATTGTCTAGTCTATAGTCTAGTCTATAGTCTAGTCTATAGTCTAGTCTATAGTCTAGTCTATAGTCTAGTCTATAGTATAGTCTATAGTCTAGTCTATAGTCTAGTCTATAGTCTATAGTCTAGTCTATAGTCTAGTCTATAGTCTAGTCTATAGTCTATAGTCTAGTCTATAGTCTAGTCTATAGTCTAGTCTATAGTCTAGTCTATAGTCTAGTCTATAGTCTAGTCTATAGTCTAGTCCATAGTCTAGTCTATAGTCTAGTCTATAGTCTAGTCTGTAGTCTAGTCTATAGTCTAGTCTATAGTCTAGTCTATAGTCTAGTCTATAGTCTAGCCTATAGTCTAGTCTATAGTCTAGTCTATAGTCTAGTATATAGTCTAGTCTATAGTCTAGTCTATAGTCTAGTCTATAGTCTAGTCTATAGTCTAGTCTATAGTCTAGTCTATAGTCTAGTCTATAGTCTAGACTATAGTCTAGTCTATAGTCTAGACTATAGTCTAGTCATAGTCTAGTCTATAGTCTAGTCTATAGTCTAGTCTACAGTCTAGTCTATAGTCTAGTCTATAGTCTAGTCTATAGTCTAGTCTATAGTCTAGTCTATAGTCTAGTCTATAGTCTAGTCTATAGTCTAGTCTATAGTCTAGTCTATAGTCTAGTCTATAGTCTAGTCTATAGTCTAGTCTATAGTCTAGTCTATAGTCTAGTCTATATCTAGTCTATAGTCTAGTCTATAGTCTAGTCTATAGTCTAGTCTATAGTCTAGTCTATAGTCTAGTCTATAGTCTAGTCTATAGTCTAGTCTATAGTCTAGTCTATAGTCTAGTCTATAGTCTAGTCTATAGTCTAGTCTATAGTCTAGTCTATAGTCTAGTCTATAGTCTAGTCTATAGTCTAGTCATAGTCTAGTCTATAGTCTAGTCTATAGTCTAGTCTATAGTCTAGTCTATAGTCTAGTCTATAGTCTAGTCTATAGTCTAGTCTATAGTCTAGTCTATAGTCTAGTCTATAGTCTAGTCTATAGTCTAGTCTATAGTCTAGTCTATAGTCTAGTCTATAGTCTAGTCTAGTCTAGTCTATAGTCTAGTCTATAGTCTAGTCTATAGTCTAGTCTATAGTCTAGTCTATAGTCTAGTCTATAGTCTAGTCTATAGTCTCTATAGTCTAGTCTATAGTCTAGTCTATAGTCTAGTCTATAGTCTAGTCTATAGTCTAGTCTATAGTCTAGTCTATAGTCTAGTCTATAGTCTAGTCTATAGTCTAGTCTATAGTCTAGTCTATAGTCTAGTCTATAGTCTAGTCTATAGTCTAGTCTATAGTCTAGTCTATAGTCTAGTCTATAGTCTAGTCTATAGTCTAGTCTATAGTCTAGTCTATAGTCTAGTCTATAGTCTAGTCTATAGTCTAGTCTATAGTCTAGTCTATAGTCTAGTCTATAGTCTAGTCCATAGTCTAGTCTATAGTCTAGTCTATAGTCTAGTCTATAGTCTAGTCTATAGTCTAGTCTATAGTCTAGTCTATAGTCTAGTCTATAGTCTAGTCTATAGTCTAGTCTATAGTCTAGTCTATAGTCTAGTCTATAGTCTAGTCTATAGTCTAGTCTATAGTCTAGTCTATAGTCTAGTCTAGTCTATAGTCTAGTCTATAGTCTAGTCTATAGTCTAGTCTATAGTCTAGTCTATAGTCTAGTCTATAGTCTAGTCTATAGTCTAGTCTATAGTCTAGTCTATAGTCTAGTCTATAGTCTAGTCTATAGTCTAGTCTATAGTCTAGTCTATAGTCTAGTCTATAGTCTAGTCTATAGTCTAGTCTATAGTCTAGTCTATAGTCTAGTCTATAGTCTAGTCTATAGTCTAGTCTATAGTCTAGTCTATAGTCTAGTCTATAGTCTAGTCTATAGTCTAGTCTATAGTCTAGTCTATAGTCTAGTCTATAGTCTAGTCTATAGTCTAGTCTATAGTCTAGTCTATAGTCCAGTCTATAGACTAGTCTATAGTCTAGTCTATAGTCTAGTCTATAGTCTAGTCTATAGTCTAGTCTATAGTCTAGTCTATAGTCTAGTCTATAGTCTAGTCTATAGTCTAGTCTATAGTCTAGTCTATAGTCTAGTCTATAGTCTAGTCTATATAGTCTATAGTCTAGTCTATAGTCTAGTCTATAGTCTAGTCTATAGTCTAGTCTATAGTCTAGTCTATAGTCTAGTCTATAGTCTAGTCTATAGTCTAGTCTATAGTCTAGTCTATAGTCTAGTCTATAGTCTAGTCTATAGTCTAGTCTATAGTCTAGTCTATAGTCTAGTCTATAGTCTAGTCTATAGTCTAGTCTATAGTCTAGTCTATAGTCTAGTCTATAGTCTAGTCTATAGTCTAGTCTATAGTCTAGTCTATAGTCTAGTCTATAGTCTAGTCTATAGTCTAGTCTATAGTCTAGTCTATAGTCTAGTCTATAGTCTAGTCTATAGTCTAGTCTATAGTCTAGTCTATATCTAGTCTATAGTCTAGTCTATAGTCTAGTCTATAGTCCAGTCTATAGACTAGTCTATAGTCTAGTCTATAGTCTAGTCTATAGTCTAGTCTATAGTCTAGTCTATAGTCTAGTCTATAGTCTAGTCTATAGTCTAGTCTATAGTCTAGTCTATAGTCTAGTCTATAGTCTAGTCTATAGTCTAGTCTATAGTCTAGTCTATAGTCTAGTCTATAGTCTAGTCTATAGTCTAGTCTATAGTCTAGTCTATAGTCTAGTCTATAGTCTAGTCTAGTCTATAGTCTAGTCCATAGTCTAGTCTATAGTCTAGTCTATAGTCTAGTCTATAGTCTAGTCTATAGTCTAGTCTATAGTCTAGTCTATAGTCTAGTCTATAGTCTAGTCTATAGTCTAGTCTATAGTCTAGTCTATAGTCTAGTCTATAGTCTAGTCTATAGTCTAGTCTATAGTCTAGTCTATAGTCTAGTCTATAGTCTAGTCTATAGTCTAGTCTATAGTCTAGTCTATAGTCTAGTCTATAGTCCAGTCTATAGACTAGTCTATAGTCTAGTCTATAGTCTAGTCTATAGTCTAGTCTATAGTCTAGTCTATAGTATATAGTCTAGTCTATAGTCTAGTCTATAGTCTAGTCTATAGTCTAGTCTATAGTCTAGTCTATAGTCTAGTCATAGTCTATCTATAGTCTAGTCTATAGCCTAGTCTATAGTCTAGTCTTTAGCCTAGTCCTAAGTGTAGTCTATAGTCTAGTTTATAGTCTAGACTCTAGACTATAGTTCTAGAGAAGTACAAACTTTAGCAAAGAAGCTGTTTGCTAAATCTGCGCAAATTTTGAATAAACTTTGAGAATTTGCATTTTCGGTCCTATTTATTGTGTCTTCCCCTGTTTATTGCAGTTAGAAAAATATCTTTTTAGAAAAATGCCCACGATAAAGTGCATTAGTTATGGTTGCTGCCACAAACGTACATATAATGTGCACTAACATGTATGACAAAGATCAAGATGAACGTATATAATGTAGAAGAAAGATGCCTGTACAAACAACTACTCAATATTTGACAAAGAAACTTGTAGTTGAGGATTTGAAACAAACAACAAGCTTAAGGCCTTTAAGTTACGCATTCTCCAAGTTAAGTATTGTTTCTTCCAAAATATTATTAATGATGCATTAGTTACAAATGAAAAGTAGCTAAAAGACTTCAAGTTAAATTTGCATAATGAGATGAGTAGTCGTTTGGGTTTTAAGGAAAAACTGTATTGATTTGAGTTTAAGTTAAGCAGACAAAGATGGATTTAGTTCAGGTCTTATTGATGGCAAGGAAATAAATAAGAGCAGAATTGTTAGAACACATGAATTTAAGAAGCCATAAATTATTCCAAAAATACTTTAGTTAGTTTATCAATTCCATGTCAGATTTTGATCTTCAAAGTTTAATAATTTCTATGTTTTTTTTTTCAAACTCTTACACAAATACTTGACACATGTTTTTTTGTTTGTCAGCTTCGCATGTTGCAAATATTT
>NW_023995530.1:80000-110952 GCF_015586225.1 Lucilia sericata | reverse complement strand
TTTTCATTAAAAGTTATTTTTTCCTATGATTCAACATATGTATAAAAGTTTTTACACAGTATGTGCTTTTCAGCCCCAATTCATTTGTTTTATTCTACATTTACATTTATACATTCGACAGTTATTACATAAAAATATTAATTTTAAAGAGCCTGAACGGCTGACCAGCTGACTGGCTAGATTAACTAACAGTCCTGCAGGACAACGTTTTTTTCGAAGTGCATATTTAATATTATTCTTTTTTTTTTTTGCTGAAGTCCGGAAATTTTTAACACATTTTTATCGTTACATTTGTATGCCTACACTTTAGTTTCTTTAAAAAATATTTTATGCCTCGTAACTCTTTCTTTTTCATGTAGTTATAGATTAAAGATAAATTTACCAAGTTTTTTTTTTTTTAATTTTAAATACAATAAAATACTTGCTGATACAACAATATTTTCATTCAATTAAATTTGATGATAAGCATAAATTTTCAATGAAAAATTATAAACCAGACATTTTACTGCTTTCATTATACATTTGTTTGTATTCGATTGAATATTGGGAAAAAATTAATTTAAAAGAAAAAACTTTAAAATACTGGTAATAAATGATAATAAATGAGTTTAGGTTTTTTTATTTGTATTTTAGCATAATAGAATCATAAATTGTTGAGATTTTTTTTTAGGAGAAATTTTAAAACTCTATTGTTATTTCATTTATTTTATAAAAATTTTAAAAAACAATTGTTATTTAAATTTAAAACCTGTTAACGGGATATTATCAATTAAATATTCGTTAACTATTAAATTTTTGTTTAATTATTTTAAAAGCTTAATTTCCTTTTCAAATTTTAATAACTTATTTTTGTTTGATTTTTATTTTTAGGAAGAACTATCGAATCGTTGGGCAGAAATGGCTGCTGAAGTTTCACATGTTTTGTCGAATGAATTGCAATTGGCAGAAGAAGATCAACCCATACCATTTGATTCGGCATCAGATGTACCAATTGATGATCAAAAGTAGGTCACTTAGGTTTTAATTTTTCTTTATTTAAAAAAAAAAAAAAAATTAATTGCTAACAAAAATATTAGGGTTCGCTTTATTTTGTTATTAGAGTTTGCAAATAATTTAAATTGTGGACAATGAAACGTTACGAAACGTTACTTTTGTTTAATCAAAACTTATATTTAATGTTCAGTTCAAGTAATTGGAAATTATTTAATTACAATAATAAGTAATTGTAATTGGCAAAACTAACTACAATTACAAGTAATTGCAAAGTTTCAATTACAAGTAATTGCAAAGTTTCAATTACAACTACATTTGATGTAATTATTACTCCCAAGCCTGCTGCATAAAAAGTACCGGACTTGACAATTACAATTATGTACTTGTATATGCATAATTAAGCAATAAACAATTATAATTATTTGTACTTACTTGTAATGCGTAATTGATAAATAACTAATTACAATTACTTGAAATTATAACTGAAGTTTTGACCTTTACAACTACTTGTAATTGTAATTGAAGTTCTACTCATTTACCGAATAAATATTACATGTAATTATGTAGGAAAAAATTCACTTTTGTTTAATCAAAAGGTGGCTTAAACGTTCAGTTTCATGTAATTGTAATTGGAAATTCTTTAATTACAATAATAAGTAATTGGAATTGGCAAAACTTCAAGTGCAATTACAAGTAATTGTAATTAGCAAAACTTCTAGTACTATTACAAGTAATTGTAATTAGTAGAGTTACGATTACAATTAATTCAAATATAATTGTAATTAGAAATGTAATCGTTTCAATTTCAAGACTGAAAAGTACTTAATTATGTTCACTTAGGTTAGGTTGATATGAGGATGTATAGTACATCAAATCCGAAGAAATACACGAAGGCCACTATCGAGCCTGTTGTGCGCACCTTTTTTTTCCAATCAGTATTAGTCAGGAATGTTATTTCTGGAATAACATCACTTCCAAGATACTTGGATCTAACTTCGACGAATGCCTGACAGTGGCAAAGAAAGTGCTACAGAGTTTCACTGTCCTCATCACATGCTCTACATTCGTCTGAATTCGCACGTCCAATTTTGTATAGATGTGCTCGTAATCCTGTGTGCCCACTTAAAATACGTACCATCATACTAACTTCAGACTTGCTCATTTTGAGGAGATTTCTCGTCGTATTCTCATCGGGGTCACCCCATAGGATCTTTGTGATTTTACGGGATTCTCTCACCCACATTTTTAATTCAGCTTTTGTTGCGTCGAATAGTTTTGCGTTTATCAGGTTAACTACATCCTGCTCTCTTCCCTTTAAAGCTATTACATTCGCTCTTTCGTTGCCGCGTACTCCCGAGTGGCCTGGTACCCATATGATGTAAACCTTGCCTCTGGGAAAGTATTCAGTTAAAGCTTTCTTACAATCCAATACGGTTTTAGATTTAATGCTATCACCTGATATCGCCCAATGGTCTTCTGGATGTCGGTAAATATATAAAGGGCTGTAAGCGCCATATTTATTCTAATCCAATTTACACATTCCGTTATTGCTCGGATTTCTGCCGGGAAGCTTGTGTTATGATTAGGTAAACGATGGTATATTTCGTTTCTGGGTCTTCAATATAAAACCCCAGATCCACTTTGTACTGGTATTTGCTCTAAAGTTCCACTTGACCAATACATTCTATCTGGGATCAGCGTTTCAAAGTTTCCGACATATTCAGTGTCTGGTATGCGATCAGGCACGTCCGATGAATGTGTATAACCTTCCAATGTGTCCAGTATACATTGATGACGTGTCCTATAACCGCTTTCGGCCTGTTCGCCTAAAGTAAAGAGCCGTTCGTTTGAATTACAATTTTTGTCTAAAGCAGTCCACCAGATTATTGTAGCATAAGATGGAGTTTTGTTCACTTATGATGTGCCAGTATTTCGACAAAGAGTCAATGCATCTGAAAGAAACAGTGATTTCCATTTTCTTTTGTCACAGATGTACTTTTTGTAAACGTGGGTGAAAATAATCGTCTTTTAGTGTCCCCTTTGTAAGCGAAAGAGTGGACACTTAAAAAACAAATTTAAGCTTGTGTATGTCTCTTCATAATGTATGGGGTGACGATTGACTTCTTCCTAGGGCGGTTGGTGACTAGAGGTAACTTTAAATGGTAGGTTGATTAGGTAGTTCGGGACTGTCCGACCGAACTGCTGGGTGGTTAGGATATGAGAAAAATCTCCAAAACCCTATATAGAATGTATATCAAATGAAAGGTCTTATGAATAAATTTCCTTTGATGTACATATATATAAATGTATATATCGAACATGGCATAGCATTCTGCCCTATTCTTCATGTTGCTTCTCGAAAATATGTCTGATGAAATTTTTAAAGATTTGTTTACACAAGTTATCCGAGGTCTTTAGGAAACTGTTTTCATTAGAGATGTAGACAGAAAGATGAAAATTTCTAATACATCTGCGATATCTATAGGGATTCAGAATATGTCACAAAATTATTGATGTTGTGAAAATTAGTAACGGAATGATAGACTTGTATATGGGCAATTTCATGTTAAGTGACCCAACTCAAAAAATAGATTTTGACCAAGGTTAGTACTATTGGATAGTAGGTCAGACACAAATTTTCAGCTTTATCGGTCAAGAACTGCCGGATTTAGAGGGGGTCAAAGTTGGACATTGTGGTCATACAGGGTTTTATTCACCTATTGGTCCTAACAAAAATTGCCCAAAGGAGTTCAGATAGCTATTTCGTCATTCTTTCCAAAATCTTTTTTAAATTTTTTGTTTTGCTTAACAGAAAGCTTATACAATTTTCTTTAAGGGCTTTAAATTCCCACAATGGGATGCGAGTGGGATATCTATAAAAAAAAAAAAATTTTAACTCACGAATTAAATTTTGTCTAGCCTACTATCCAATAGTACTAACCTTGGTGCGATTTTCATTAAAATCGTTTTTAAAAGTTGGGTCACTTGACATGAAATTGCCCATATGTATGCCCCACTCAGTAAAGTGAAGGGTATTAAAAAAACTGTTAGTAGCAAAATATTTAGTTTTTTGTTGCTTTAAAAAAAAACAAACTTGTTTTTTCTAAAATTTATTTATATCGAACAGAACTTCTGTTTGTTATTTTGAATATTGCCACTGGGGAGGAGAAACTATTTAAATACCTTATGATATGGAGTGTTGTGTGATGTTGTACATTTAGTTAGTGATGTGGTGATGGCATATAATTAAAAACTTTATAGTTTTTTATATGCAGTATGATTGCAGTCGGTTAACATAGTTAAAAAATAGTTTGATTAAATTTCAAAAAATGTTTCAACAAAAATAATAAAATATGCTTAAATGAAATGGAATGTAATTAAACAATTTTATATAATTTCCAAATAAATAATATACTATTTTAAATACTTATTAAAAATTGAAAAATATATAACTAAGTAATATTAGTTATACTATAAAATCATAAACTATACATACCTAAAATGCTGATAAATTTAAAACAAGTAGGAAAGTATAGTCGGGCATGGCCGACCATATAATACCCTACACCATGAGTATATTTTAAAAATTTTTATTTTTCACAAAGAAACTTTTATGTTGAATTTTACCTTAATTCCAAAGTATTTAAGCAATTTATTGATAAAAACAAATTTTCTAAATGAGGCTTTATATAGGAGTATAGGTCAAACATGGGCCGATCCTCATTAAATTTGGGAAAAGGATATATTTTTAAATAATAGTTAATTATGTTGAGTTTCATTGCGATACAAATGGTTACAAGTCAATTTTAGACGTTTAAGACATTTTTTGAAGGGGGGTTTGTATGGGGGCTAGGGTCAAATAAGGGCCGATCATTACGAAAATCTGCAGTGTCATTTATACTTATATAAAACTTATTTGTGCCAATTTTTAGAGAGATAATAACATATTTGACGTAATTATGGCATAAAAAGCCCAAATCGGGAGGTACGGTTGTATGGGGGCTAGGTGAAATAATGGACCGATTTCAACCATTTTCAATAGGCTTCGTCCTTGTGCCAAAAAACATGCTTGGTCCAAATTTCATCAATTTCATACATGGACAGCCAGCCAGCCGGACAGACGGACGGACGGACGGACGGACATGTCTTAATCGACTCAAAATGTGATTTTGAGTCGATCGGTATACTTAAAGGTGGGTGTAGGACCAATATTTTTGTGTGTTACAAACATCAGCACAAACGTATAATACCCTCCCCACTATAGTGGTGTAGGGTATAAAAAGTCAAAACTCTGGCACTAAATATATTTCTTGAATCTTAACCGAGATTCTTCTTCATTACCATATATCAAATCGTTTAAACTCTACAAAAGAAAAGACAATAAAAATGTATTTTCTACATTTCTACATCATAAAATCAATATAATTTGATTAAATAAAATAAAATAGTGTTTTCTTACGACAATCCCCAAATAATTGTATTGTATTTGATTTTTTTTTCTTTACGCCATTATTTTCTTTTTATGTATATCTTCGATAGAATTTCATCAACTTAAGTACATTCATATCATACAATTCATTTTATTTCAATACATTTCATACTTATTCGTTCTTTTGATGATTAGTTTGTTCAGATTTTTACTTTGACATACATACTTTTTCTTATTTCTTATTGGTGTTTTACTTACTTGAACTACATCAAGTATATGTTCTTGAGGAAAAGTTATCGCAAATAATTTTGTTTCGTTTTATCATTTCCTTTGTGCTGCTGGATTTTCCATGTTAGGAAAAGGTGTTACATTTGTATGATTTGGAAATAATTTAAATTTCTTCATATGTAATGTTTTCTCCAAAAAGTACATCGAAATCTTGAAACCTTGATCTCAGTACAATATGTTAAATAAAAATTCTACAATCTTTACGAAATGGGTTTCAAACATAATGTAATGAGATCAAGATTTTCAATCGCTGGTTGGGAGCTGAGGCTCTTTTCAAAAAAAAAAAAAAAAAAAAAAAAAAAATATATTTTTGTACTCTACACCAATATAGTGTATTATGCGTTTGTATTGATGTTTGTAACACCCAAAAATATTGGTACTACATATGATGTTTTGATGAAATTTGGCTATTGAATATGATTGAAATCGGGCTTTTCAGCTCATAATTATGTTAAATGTTCCAGTATGCCAACAAAAATCGGCAAAATTTAGTTTTTTAGAAGTTTAAAACCATTGCCCCCATACAAACTCCCCTTTAGAAAATGACTTGAAGGTCAAAATTCACTTATAAACACTAATAACACGATAAAATTCCACATAAATAACTTTGATGCAGATGTAAATTACTCTACTAACATTTATAAGGATAGGTCCATATTTACCCTCCCCCCTATATAAGCACTCTTGTAGAAAATATCTTTTTTTTTTTTGTTAACAATAAGTTGAAATTTTTCGGAATTAAGATAAAAATCAAATTAAATGCTTTATTTTTTAAAAAATTATCCAAATTTTTAACATACCCACTGGTGTAGGGTATCATATGGTCGACCATGCCCGGCTATACATTTTATTTTTCCTCTAATTAGAACATTAGTATGCATGGTTTAATAGGTATTTCTTGAAAAAAGTGGAAATTAATTATAATATTTGTTAACCTTTCATTTTTGGAAGAGGTGGTCTACGGACGCTTAAAGTCGCACATGCCTTGGGCTATTTATACCCTACACCACTATAGTGGGGAGGGTATTATACGTTTGTGCCCACCTTAAAGTGTACCGATCGATTCAGAATTATTTTTTTAGTCGATTAAGTCTGTCCGTCTGGCTGGCTGTACATGTAAGTATAAATGACACTGTAGATTTTCGTAATGATCGGCCCTTATTTGACCCTAACCCCCCATACAAACCACCCTTCAAAAAATGTCTTAAACGTCTAAAATTGACTTTTAACCATTTGTATCGCAATGAAACTCAACAAAATTAACTGTTATTTAAAAATATCCTTTTTCCAAATTTAATGAGGATCGGCCCATGTTTGACCTATACTCCTATATAAAGCCTCATTTAGAAAATTAGTTTTTTTTTACCAATAAATTGCTTAAATACTTTGGAATTAAGGTAAAATTCAACATAAAAGTTTCTTTATGAAAAATAAAAATTTTAAAAATATACTCATGGTGTAGGGTATTATATGGTTGGCCATTCCCAAATATACTTTCCTACTTGTTTTCCTGTGTTTTTTAATTATTTTTTTGCAAGTGTCCAATGTGTTTGAAATTCCTTTTCCATAGTGGTTATGATGCCAAATCGGGCCAGAAATGTGAAGGTACTCTGTGCTGATTTTCTTTTTTTGTCCGGTATTAGTCTTGAACATTACCTCGTCCATCAGCGGCACAAATCATGACCAGGTAGTTAGTTGTAAAATGTCTATATATGTACAGAGAATAGATTGCAAATAAAGAATTTCACTCTTTTTCTCGGCTTTTAAGTTTTTTACTTTTGATTGATCAGAATTTTCTGAACTTTATATGACTTCAACCCAGCATGAGCTTAGGCTCTACGCACAAAAGAATATCGAATATCAAAACTTTACGAGCTGCTTTTCTAATGGAAGTCTCTTGGGTGATTTTGGAAATAGTTATTGGACTTAGTTTGCCCTATCAATATCTGCTTGAACTTGCTTCCAAGATCCTGATTTTCTTGTTCAAGTATTCTTTATACGGTTCTTTAAGGAAGCTTCATTTGTACTTTTTTTTTGTCCATATTGTTAAATTTTCTTTTGTTTTGTAATATTTTGGAACCAAGAATAAGTTTTAGCTAGAAAGTTTTTCTGACTCAGTCCTTATTATCTAAATATAACTCGTTGCCATGCCTTTCTATAGCGAGTCTGATTTGTTAAAAGTTTATTTTGAAAATACTTTTGCATACCTTGACAAAATAACATTGTTGTGATATTAGTTCCTAGATACTACTTTGACAGCATTCACAACAACATAAGTCACTATTCTAAAACACCATCAACATAAAGTTGTCGCCATTTGTTGTTTTTTTTTCTCCTAAAATGATGAAAGGAAGAGAAAAAACATTTCAAAATGTCTTTAAATTTGATTGAATCTTGTTATTTTATTTCTGCTACATCATCATCAATTCAAAGATTTCTCGTTTTTTTGCCTAGATTAACTTTATTTTATAAAAATCCTTTTGTTAACAATTTGTCTTTTTTATCTTCTATATTTACGTCTATTTCAGGGAAGATTGTATGATAAGGATTCACAAAATGTTGCGCACTGGTAAATTGGAACATGCCGTTGCATTAATGCGTGCTGCCAGGTAAGTTTAATACTATA
Source organism: Lucilia sericata (assembly GCF_015586225.1). Classification (NCBI taxonomy): domain Eukaryota; kingdom Metazoa; phylum Arthropoda; class Insecta; order Diptera; family Calliphoridae; genus Lucilia; species Lucilia sericata. The sequence goes on along the minus strand of NW_023995530.1, from coordinate 102,616 downwards.
TTTCTATCAAGTACAGTAACATCCCCTTCACCACTCACTCATACATAAGGAAAATATTGTATTGAAATCTATTGATAGAAAAGTGTGTGTGTGTTGAGTAAAAGGAAAACACTGGTTTTAAATTTCCTTTTAAAAACACTCGCTAATGTGTTTTTTTCAACTGAAATGTATTTTTGATTACACTTTAATAACGAAAGTGTTTATATGCTTTTTAGCTCAAAGAATTGTTAAAAGTTATATGGATAAAAAATTGAGTTTATATGAGATATGTTTACAAATATACAAAAAGACATTTTTTTGAAAGGAAACTAAAAGATTAAAGGTCTTAAATTTCAATCATATTAGATTGCTAAATCTTTTATTTAGATTATTTTTTAAAAATACAAAGTATCCTTTAGTTGCCTATAGCAATCAAAACAAGTGAGAGTGTTATATTCGGCTGTGCCGAATCTCATATACCCACCATCAAACCGTATGCCTTAAAAGATATTACTCATCAAATTAACTGATGAGGACCTTATATGAGAGATAGAGTTAATAATTGACCGTTTTCATAAACAAATTTTAGACCAATTTTGGTTCATACAAAACATCTTTTCATCGAATATCACTTCCCGACACTTTCCCCGCATGAAATTGGGTTGAAGATGATTATGTTCCTATAAATGTTTTTTTATAAATTTCATAACTGTTCACGTATTTTTAAGTCAGCAAAGATCGTTAAAGTAATTTTCTTATGGACCGATCCTCAATACATTTGATGAATAGGTTTTAACTCGTATAAAAAATATGTGTGTGTGTCGAATTTCATCGCTTTTCTGTATTCTGTATTTTTAAGCCAGTAATTATCGTTTAAGTAATTTTTTGAAGGGCACCTTATATGTGGTCAATTATGGACCGATCCATATAAATTTGATAGAGAGATTTTTGTATCATTGAAACTTATGTGTGTCGAATTTCATCACTATACTCGTATTTTTAAGCCAATAATGAGCGTTAAAGTCATTTCTGAAGGGTACCTTATATAGGGGTAGGGTCAATTATGGACTGATCAACATACAATTAGGTAGAGAAGTTTTTGATAATAAGAGACTTATGTCAAATTTCATTGTTATACTAGTATTTTTAAGCCAGTAATGAGCGTTAAACAAATTTTCTGAAGGGGCCTTATAAGAGGGTAGGGTCAATTATGGACCGACTCCTCATAAAATGGTAGGAAGATTTTGGATCATATGAAACTTTGTGTGTTAAATTTTATTACTATAATCGTATTTTTAAGCCAGTAATGGGCGCTAAAGTAATTTTCGAAAGGGGACCTTATATGGGGGTAGGGCAATTATGGACCGATCGACATAAAATTTCATTGTTATGTAGTGAATATTTGTGGAAAATTTCAATCCTCTATCTTGCTCCGTTCGGACTCTATCGTGCTTTCAACAGACAGACAGACGGGCGGGCGGACGGACGGACGGACAGACAGACATGGCTAGATCGTCTTAGAATTAAATAAGGACCCAGAATATATATACATTTTGTGGGTCTATGAAAAATATTTCGATGTGTTACAAACGGAATGAAAAATCAATATACCCCCATCCTTTTTGGTGGTGGGTATAAAAAAGTCTAGAAACATTTTGTTATCTTTAAAATAGGCTTGACTTATGTGTAAAACTTAGTACTTTTTCCCAGACGCAACAATTTTATTGTTTTTACACAACAGCCATTTTTAATCTTTAAAAACAAAACTAACTCCTTTACTTTATCTCACTTAGATTAACCAAATTAAAACCAACTACCAAGTAACTAATTATGTAAGATTCACCTAAAGTGGGTGTCTACAGTAAAGTTTGCATTAGTTTTATCTAAATCAAGTTTAAATTTAATGCCACATAAATAACTTTAGACACTTTTTTTCTGGACAAAAAAAAAAAAAAAAAAAAAAATATATGCTAAAATAGGATGAAACTACAAAGAAACTAGTGGTTAAATTTAGAAAGAATACACCATAGAGTAAAAAATGTTAAATATAATTAACACCTACTTGCATGGTATGAGTATAAAGTGATAAAATTAAATATGTACTACAAGAAAAAGACCCAGACTACTATCCTCCACTAAAACTATTTGTTTTGTCTATATTTTTTTAATTTTATTCTTTTATTCAAACGAAGTTTTACATAAAAGTGAACATTTGGGAATAAAATGTGCGGACGTTCATTAGGGGTTCTTGGAACCTTTCATATGAATTAAATACAAAAATTCGTATGTCTAAGAAACTATTAGAGCTAAACTCTTGCATCTATGTATATATTTAGATCTAGAGTCCTCAAATTTAGCATGAAGAACTTTGACACTCATGTGAACATGAGAGGTACCATACCCATATTGGTATGGTACCTGATTCCTTAAATTTTATATACATTTGCTATTAAATCATACCAAAAATTCTCAAATAAGTACTTTTAAAGATAACTTTGACCTCAAAAAGGCTTAAATTAGGTTTTCGTACTCAAAGGGTCGGTACTTGAATAAGTATTTTGTACTTGGTTTAAAAAAAAGCCGTACTGACCATACTTCTGAAACCGCTTGGGATTTCGTTTCAGTTCTCTGTTTCTTAATCAGAAACTGAGTACTTTTCCTTTTGAAAAAAGTACTCTTAATTAGTTTACTCATAGTCTGTATACTTTTCGTATAGAAATCTGCATCTAAGTATTTTTTCTATATAAAAAGTTCGTAGAATTCAATTACTATTCGTTGCACTCAGAATATGTTTACTTTTCCTATAGAAAAAGTACTCTGTCTCTTAAAAATTATAGTGTACTCAATATCTATAAAAAAGCGCTCAGAATCTGATTATTTTTCTTATAGAAGCTTTTAGAATCTGATAACTTTTCTTGCAGAAAAACACACTCAGAATATGGAAAATTTTCTTATAGAAAAGCACTTTGGATCTGTGTTTGGTTTGTGAGTACCTTTTCTATAATTTCTGTGCACTTTTAGTGCAAAATCTGCTTTAAAAAACATTTTCTTAAAGAACGAAACTATCTTTATTTAACACTTTTTAGGCAATGTTCACATTTTACCACCTAAAAATTCTCAGTGAGTAATGTAGTCACTTCCACTTCTATATTGCAAAAGAGTAAAACTGTTTTATACTCAACACCACTATAGTAAGGTTGTTTGTTGAGCTGATGTTTATAAACACCCAGAAAATATTGGTAATACACCCAACTTAAAGTATTGCAATCGGTTCCGAATCACTTTCCGATTCGATTAAGCTATGTTCGACTGTCCGTCCGTTTGTCTTTACACGTCTGTGTGTTCTTGTGCGCCCGAAACAGATCGCAATAAGGTCAGATAATTTGCGGAAATTTGGCACATATACATATGTGCCAAATACTAGGTAATGACTTTCAATTGAAATTACTTACCTAACAACATACTATTCAATGACTAGTACATATAGTTTGGATTACATAGAAGTAGTCTAATAAGGTCTTACTAACAATGTGTTATATAAATACTTTATAATTCATTAGTCATCTTGCTAGTGAAGATATAGAAGATGTATACTTTTTTCATGCGATTTACAATGACTACTTTTTCTAATTATTTGTAATCGTTTGTGGTAAGTACTTGCCTCCAATTACTTCACCATGTTGAAATAATGACTTAAAATGCTATTGTGTAAGTAATTTAAGCATTTTAACCCCTTACATGGTAATGAAAGTTTTCGCTGGGATACTTTTCTCTTCGCCCAATGACGAAGCCAATTGAAAATGGTTGAAATCGGTTTATTATTTTCGTAACCCCGTATAGGGCCCTAGGGCTCATAAATGTTTTAAATTTTATAGTACTTAACTTTACAAAAATTGGCACAACTTAGTTTTGTATAAGATTAAGTTGTTATGATCGGGCCTCATTTGACCCCTTGACCCATTACAAAGTCCCCTTCCGACAATGATTTGAAGGTGCAATAATTCACTTATAAACACTAGTATCTCAATAACTTTAAAGGAAACGTAAACGCTTCTACTAATATATGAAAGGTAGGTCCATATTTACAATAAGCCCCCCTATAATCTCTCTTTCAGAAAATCATTTTTTTCAACAAATTATTATTAAAACTATTTCGGAATTAAGACAAAAAACAGTTTATATTATAAATGTTTACAGACATGTAGAGGGTATCATATGGTCGACCATGCCGATTATACATTCTTACTTGTTTATATATAAAAAGTAGTTTAAAACATAAAAAGAGAACAAGTCTAAAAAAATTGTGGGCGAAAAAAAAAAAACACAAGAATACAAGAGTGGATCACAATATAATGCAAAGTAACAAAAGTATAATACAACAATAGAAGTGAATAGAAAAGGTGGACATTGTTTTTAAAGGTAGAATTTTAAATTGTGTTCTGAGTAACAAATTTAACAGCAAAAACGAATTTCGTAAAAGCTACATTTGTTAAAATTTAAAATAGATTTTTATTTTTTTTTTTACAAAATTTTAGTTTTCATTAAAAAAAACACAAGAGATCACATATTAACGCACTATTTTAAGTGTTCGGGGAACTATTTTGTCGGTTATAACTGAAACTTCAATGCTGTTATTCCTGGTTATTAAACACTAAATTATATAATAGCATTAACACAATGTTGATATTTTAATAATTCTTTGTTGTGTTGTATTTTGAAAGAGTTTAGTTACCGCACAACAGCTTAACAAAAGCCATATCTGTAGCTATGATTATTTGCGTTAGTCTGAAAATCAGCTTAATGTCTTTGTCCATTGTATACGAGCAAAATATTATAGAAATATACATACAAATATAATTTCAATTTAAACATACAACATACCTACATACAAATATATATTTTCCCTGATGTGCAGAAAGAGTAATACGAAAAAAATGTATAAAATGTAGTCAACTTCATCAGGTATCAACTTAATTTTCCTCTTGTATTTCTCGATGCAACTATACAGACACAAACACACATACGCTTTTATCTTTTGCTATAAATAAAAACTATTTAATATTCCTAGAGGCGCCACAAGTGTTGTGGTGTTGCAGCGATACCAAGGAAGTAAGCAACCAACAAACCAAACAACCAATCTCTACTGGCTTTATGAATGTGTTCCAAAGACAAATGCCGTGCGCGCCATAGCCAAAAACAAAACAGAAACAAAAAACCACTTAAAAGCGTGTGGCCATTGTAAAAGTTGTCTGCCACAAGAGCTGAAGTAAGCTCGTCGCTCTTAATGCTCAACAACAGCTTTTTTAAGACTGTATTTTTTCCTATTATCTACCTTTTTATACAAAATATTTTGCAGCACCTCTCCTAGCAATGTGTTTTTTTGTTGGCCACTAGGAACAAAAAAAAGTCCTGTTGTCGGAAACGATAAAATAGAGTTTAATGTTGATACATATAAACTACTCATGCACTCACTTTTTATTTGGTATTTTTAACATCAAATATTTTTCCACATTAAAAATGCCATCTTTTAAAAAAATAAACTTTAAATGTGAAAGGTACGAAAATGTAGGAGTCTGGCTCTGTCTATAGGTGCAACGTAAAGTTCATTTATTATGCAAAATAATACCTCTACATTTTTCTTTGCCTTCATGTCCTTGTACTTTACAGAATTTTTCAATACATACTCATAAATAAGGTTTACTTTATTTTTTTGTTATTTTAAGAACTTTAAAGCTTTAAAAGCTAGGAAAATGTTTTAAGCAAAAGTAGTTAGATTTTGAGTACATTTGTCATAAAATAAATTACTCAGTACTCAGTCTGAGTACATTTGCCGTAGAAAAACTTGGTCAGATCCAACATTTTCCAAAGAATGTCAGGATCTGAGTACTTTTTCCATAGAAAAAGTGTTCGAAATCTGAGTACTATTTCAATAGGAAAAGTGGTCGGAATCTGGTCATAATTTAGAGTACTTTTTCCATAGAAAAAGTAGTCAGAATTTGACTACTTTTTTCATACTTAGATCTGACAGAATCTGAGTATTTAAACAAATGTACATAGTTAGAATCTGAGTACTTTTTCAAATATGAGTACTTTATCTCTAGGAAAAGTCGGAATCGAAGAACTTTTTTCATAGAAAAAGTAGTCAGAATTTGAGTAAGATTTATCATAAATAATTGGTTAGAATCTGGTTACTTTTTTCATAAAAAAGTAGTCAAGATCTGAGTACTTAATAGAAAAAGCAAGAATGTTTTTTAAAGAAAAAATTGTCAGAATGTAATTACATACACTTTTCATAGAAAAAGTAGTCAGGATTGGAGTTCTTTTTTATAAAGTATTCAGAATCGGAGTACTCTTTCATAGAAAAAGTCGTGAGAATCTTAGTACTTTTCAATGGGAAAAGTAGTCAGAATCCGAGTAATTATTTCGTAAAAAATCCGAGTACGCAGAAAAGTAGTAAGAGTAGGATTTCATAAAACATTTTTCTGAATCTGAATATTTGTTTCATAGTCAAAGTAGTCAGAATCAGAGTATTTTTTTCAAAGAAAAAATAATCAGAACAAGTATTTTTTTTTTTCATAGAAAAAGTAGTTAGGGTCGGAGTACATTTTTCATAGAAAAACTATTCTGAATTTGAGAAATAGTCCTAATGTGAGTACTTGTTTAATACACTGAAAATAATACATGCTACGTCAAAAATATCAGTAACACCACAAGATTTTTCACATATGTATGTATATAATATGAACAATCAAATTACCAACATAGATCTGTATCGGTCCATAATTGGTCATAGCTCTCATATAAGAAACACTTTCGAAAAACACTTAAATGCACATAAATAATTAAGATACATATAAGGATATCGGAATAATATTCAACATAAATAAGTATGTTTTGTGTATACATATATTACCCTGAAATATATTTTTGGGATCGGTCAATAATTGGTCATAGCTATATATATATATATATATATATGTATATATATATAAGGCTCACTTCCGATAACCACTTAAACGCAGCTATTTCATTACGGAGTGAAGATATCGTTATAAAATTCGTCAGGAATGTGTTTAAACTATCCTGCGAAATTCTTTCCGGATCGGTCCATAATTGGTCATAGCTCTCATATAAGGTCCACTTCCGAAAATTACTTAAATGCAGATAACTTATTTAGAAATAAGATACTTTAATAATATTTGACATAAATATGTTTTTGGTATAAAAATAAATAAATTTTTTCGGATCGGTCCATAATTGGTCATATATATTTCTTTAATAAATAAAAAAAATGCATGACTTTATTTTGTGTATATATAGATATCATCTAAAAAAATTTAGTGTCAATACATAATTGGTTATAGCTCTCATATATGGTCCACTTCCTTAAGTCACTTTATTCCATATATTTCATTAATGGACAATTTCGTGCAAAGTGACCCAACTCAAAAAAAAATTGTCCAAAGGAGTTCAGATAGCTATTTCCAATTTCCATTTTTTTTTTTTAATTTAAATTTTTTAAACTACCTTTTTTGCTTAGAAGAAAGCTTTAAGGGCTTTATAGTCCTATAATGGGACTATTTTTTAACCCATGAATATGATTTTCAATATTTGGTACTTCATTTCCCCTATTTTTAAAATTGCCGTTTTTGTTGTTTTTATACCCACCATCAAAAAATATGGGGGGTATATTGATTTTGTCATTCCGTTTGTAACACATCGAAATATTGGTCATAGACCCACAGAGGTATATAAATATATTCTGGGTACTTATTAAATTCTAAGACGATCTAGCCATGTTCGTCCGTCTGTCTGTCTGCTGAAGCAGAGGGTTGAAATTTTCCACAAATATTTTCTATAGGTAAGGTTTGTTTGGTATTGAAAATATCGGTCCATGTTTTCGGATAGCTCCCATACAAGTAGACCCTCGAACAAGAGCTTTAACGGGCATATCTGTTTTAAAAGTACGAGTATAGCGATGAAATTCGACATAAATAAATTTCATATAAGCCAAAATCTCCCTACAAAATATTATGAGGATCGGTCCATAATTGACCCTACCACCCATATAAGGTCCCCTTCTTCAGAAAATGGCTATAACGTTCATTATTTAAGATTAGTCATAACCGAATATAGCACTCTAACTTGGCTTACCTCTAGTCTGTTTTAAAACGGAGAGGCATTAGTGATTTGAGTACTTATGCAAATGTCTTGTAAAATTTAATCTAAATTTAATGTTTTTCTTTAAAAAACTTTAAAACTTTTGTAACACCTTTTAAATTTGTGATATATTTGTCGAGTTTTTCTTACAGTGTAAGCCCCTCTTAGCAATATGTATATGAGTGAATACATAGCAAGGTTTTGTATATATTTGATCTAATTTTTTTTTACTTGTTTCTAAATGTTTTTACAATTTTATAGTTTATTTAAAAGTTAGTGAAATAAAAAACTAAACAAATACTACTATAGTTTTTAGGATTTTATATACATAGTTTGTTTTACATTTTTCGCATGTACTTCACTTTACAATTTCAAGTTGTCCAGTAGTCTGTATTGTACTATTTGGTTGCTGTTTTTTTTTTAGGGGATTTAGTTTATTGAAATGCAACATAATTCTTTTTGCCTCATGCTAACAACTTGTTTTTCCTTTTTGACCATAAGGGATAAAGATGTACGTGTTTTGTGTGAATTTTTTGGCCAATAAATAAATTTTGTTTGTTTTATCTTTTGGGTATTTAAAAATTGTACTGTATTTGAATATATATTTACAAAATTCATAATCACCCACTGTCTAGACATTTAAGTCTCACAATTTTTTTTTATTTTCTATTTAAATTTCTTTCATTTTTGATTATAAAGTTGGTTGTTTTTTTTTTATTGTTACGAATTCATTGAAAACATCTGGGATTGTGTTTCCGAGTAAATGAATGAATGATGATAAAGATGAAGATGACACCCTTGCCATGAGTTAATAGCAGACTGTTATAACAGTTCAAGGCAAAAATGTTTTCTTGAAATATTTTGTAGAATTACTGGTGAAATAAGGATTTGTTTAAGTTGTCATATGTTTATTTTATAAAAACAAATATGTTCAATTCACAATCAAGTTGTATATTGTACCTACTAGAGTGTAGTAACAGTGATTGTGAACAGATCTTTGCAGCAAGTCATAAGTTTATGTTTTCAATGAAAAAAAAAAAAAAAACAATCAAAACAAATGTACATAACAATGTCAAAAGATAAGAAAATCAAAAAAATATTAAATTAATTAAACATGCGAAATAAACCAAATTAATTTCTTTGAATTTTCAATGCTTTTATATTCTTTATTCCACATTTTAAACTAATAAATAAACAGTTTTTAATAAAATTTTAGTTTTTTTGTTTTGGTAAACAGCTGTTTGTTTTTGATTTCAGTGTTACCACTTTATCGTTTTTTATGCTAAAATCGTTTGAATTTTTTGTTTATATGTCGAAATAAACAATCGGCAACACTAAACTTTCTTACAACATTCGAAAAACATATGAAAAATTGTCGTAGGAGTTGTATAGTGCTTTTGCATAGAAAATACCAACAACATTGTTATGACTATTGTAGCAGCTGCTGACATACAACGCATACAACGCTACAACATCGATTGTGAATTGAACAATAGATTTGAAAAGTGGAGTGTGGAGGGGTGTTATACGAAAAATCTCACTAACAAATTATCAAATGGAAATAAAATATTAAAAATGCCTAAGTTGTGTAAATATAACTATGCAACGATTATGGATTCTAAGTAAGGGCTTGAGGCATAATGATTACATTAAGTGATTGATTATAGGTTCAATTGCAAATTACATGTAATAGGAATTTGTTTTCTTTTGCAATTACAATTTCTTGTGTTGTGTAATCTTTTGTAATCTTTTGCAATTACAATTTCTTGTGCTGTGTAATTAACAGGCTTAAGAGATAATGATTACAATTACATTTGAAGTAATTGTATTTAAAGCTTTTCCAATTACAACTACGAGTAATTGAAATTTTACCAATTACAATTATTTGTAATTGTAATATAAGTTTTGCCAATAACAATTTCTTGTAATTGAAGAATTTCGAGTTTTTTTCCTTATAACTCCATGTAATTGTTATTAGTAAACATAAATTACAAGTATTTGTAATGATAAACCTCAATTAATATTACAAGTATATGTAATTAGCAAAACTTCTATTATAATTACAAGTATCTGTAATTGGTTTCAATTAAAAGTAATTGTAAATGATTACAATTACAAATAATTGTAATTAGTTACTTTTCAATTACACATTACAAGTAATTGTAACTATCCATGTAATGAATTATTTTATGCAGTTATCCCCTTACAATTAAGCCATAAATAATTGCAATTACTTGTAATTTTTTTGTAATTGTAATTAAGAAAAAACTCAATTACTTTTGAATTATTCAAAAATGTAATGGTAATGATTGAAAAGTAATTATAATATAAAACTCTATGAAAAACATTAAAGCAGAGCAGAGAGGTTTAACTTCAATTACAATTACTTTAAATGTAATGTAATTGGCTTCTCCCAACACTGTTTTCAAATTACAGGTTCCGCCTAATATTTTTAGTCGAAATGTTCTTCAAATTCTTTGTGCTTAATACAACAAAAAAATTAATAAATTATTTATTTAAAATCTTAATGATAATAAGAAAATAATTCTTTTATAACAACAAAATGCCCACATCCTTATCAGTGGTGAGAAAAACGCAAATCGTAATTTCATGCCTTGAAAAACTTTATTTATTTCATTTTCATTCTTAACTTTTGATTAACTTATATGCCGTTAAAATGTGGAAATTACCTGCTCCTTTTTTATTGTTACTTTTTCTTTATTTTCATTCTACTAAATGTATCTTTTGTCTGAAAAAAAAACCAAAAAAAATTATAATAAAAAGTTTAGAAAAATACTTCCCTAAAAAAAGTAAACTTTTTACATAAATAAAATTCGCAACACTGTGAAATTAAACTATACAATAAAAGAAACAACAACAATCTTGCTAGAAGTAAGAAAAATGTAATTGCTGTAAAAAATACAATTAAAAAGTAACAAAAGAAATGGCAGAAAAAATAGAAGGTGGTTTAAAAGAAAGAAAAAAAAAATAAAATTATCAACATTAAATTTAAAATAATTTATGAAATTTAAAATTAAAAATCAACTAAAAAACAAATAGTGAAATTTACCCATCGGTAATTAATAATTGTGACTAACACAAGATAAGTGTACTAAATACAAAATTTCACTCACTCATTTAGTTACTAACCCCCATTATCAAATGAAGTCCTTTCATTTACACATTCCTCTTTGCACGGAAAATGTCCTTCTGGTGATTATGGTTTTGCGCGGTGAATGCACAACAACAACAACAACAACAAAAACTAAAATTATAAAAATAAAAGTGAAATTGTGTGGAAAATTAAGTGGGTACATTGAATGAATGTCGAAATACCGAGCAAAAAGAGACAAACAAAAGAAAAAAAGCAGCAACTGGGAAAACATAATTTTACTTTTAAATTAAATTTAAATTCATCTAATTAAACTCTCATTAAATATGAGTATGAGAAAAAATCCGCAACATTAATTTAAAACATGTAAACAATTATTTTTTTTTAATAATAACAAAAATTGCAATGAAAATTAAAACTTCTATTTAACGAAAAATTATATACTACGAAATTTCCATAGATACAGAAGAGTTGAAAAAAATGTCCAACACGAATTTTTTTAAAAAGTTTTGATTTGTGATAGATAGATACTTTTAACTAGACTAGACTATAGACTAGACTATAGCCTAGACTATAGACTAGGCTATAGACTAGACTATAGACTAGACTATAGACTAGACTATAGACTAGACTATAGACTAGACTATAGACTAGACTATAGACTAGACTATATATATAGACTAGACTATAGACTAGACTATTGACTAGACTATAGACTAGACTATAGACTAGACTATAGACTAGACTAGACTAGACTATAGACTAGACTATAGACTAGACTATAGACTAGACTATAGACTAGACTATAGACTAGACTAGACTAGACTATAGACTAGACTAGACTAGACTATAGACGAGACTAGACTAGACTATAGACTAGACTATAGACTAGACTATAGACTAGACTATAGACTAGACTATAGACTAGACTATAGACTAGACTATAGACTAGACTATAGACTAGACTATAGACTAGACTATAGACTAGACTATAGACTAGACTATAGACTAGACTGTATACTAGACTATAGACTAGACTATAGACTAGACTAGACTATAGACTAGACTAGACTATAGACTATAGACTATAGACTAGACTAGACTATAGACTAGACTAGACTATAGACTAGACTATAGACTAGACTAGACTAGACTATATACTAGACTAGACTATAGACTAGACTATAGACTAGACTATAGACTAGACTATAGACTAGACTATAGACTAGACTATAGACTAGACTATAGACTAGACTATAGACTAGACTATAGACTAGACTATAGACTAGACTATAGACTAGACTATAGACTAGACTATAGACTAGACTATAGACTAGACTATAGACTAGACTATAGACTAGACTATAGACTAGACTATAGACTAGACTATAGACTAGACTATAGACTAGACTATAGACTAGACTATAGACTAGACTATAGACTAGACTATAGACTAGACTATAGACTAGACTATAGACTAGACTATAGACTAGACTATAGACTAGACTATAGACTAGACTATAGACTAGACTATAGACTAGACTATAGACTAGACTATAGACTAGACTATAGACTAGACTATAGACTAGACTATAGACTAGACTATAGACTAGACTATAGACTAGACTATAGACTAGACTATAGACTAGACTATAGACTAGACTATAGACTAGACTATAGACTAGACTATAGACTAGACTATAGACTAGACTATAGACTAGACTATAGACTAGACTATAGACTAGACTATAGACTAGACTATAGACTAGACTATAGACTAGACTATAGACTAGACTATAGACTAGACTATAGACTAGACTATAGACTAGACTATAGACTAGATAGACTAGACTAGACTAGACTAGACTAGACTATAGACTAGACTATAGACTAGACTATAGACTAGACTATACTATACTATACTATACTATACTATACTATACTATACTATACTATACTATACTATACTATACTATACTATACTATACTATACTATACTATACTATACTATACTATACTATACTATACTATACTATACTATACTATACTATACTATACTATACTATACTATACTATACTATACTATACTATACTATACTATACTATACTATACTATACTATACTATACTATACTATACTATACTATACTATACTATACTATACTATACTATACTATACTATACTATACTATACTATACTATACTATACTATACTATACTATACTATACTATACTATACTATACTATACTATACTATACTATACTATACTATACTATACTATACTATACTATACTATACTATACTATACTATACTATACTATACTATACTATACTATACTATACTATACTATACTATACTATTTTATTTATTTATTTATTTATTTATTCAATAGTTTTTTAAGCCCTTAAGGGCCAATAAACCGGTACAACATATATGGCATACAATTTAAGATCTTAAAGATAAATATTTTATATATGTATTTAATTTAAAACTTCAAAACAAATATGAAAGAAAAGAAGAAAATAAAAATTAAATTAAAACCCCCCTATTGCACAAATGTTAAAGGTCAAACACAAATACAGTATTCAAATATTTGGGCATCAAAAGATAGCAGTCAAAAATAATAGTTGTAATAAATTTATAAATTTGTCATTGCAACATTCTTAAACTTTTTTATGGAATATGAAAATTTTCTGTCAGCATACGGTATTGTAGAGTTCCATAGGCCAATAGATCTCACAACAAATGACCTCTTCATAATCAACGTATTATAACGCGGAGGAACTAATGCATGTGTTCGTGAAGACGTACCAATTTGAAACAAATTTCTCAAGTAAGGCGGACAGCCCGTTTTCATGATTTTATATAGTTGAAGTAACAATCTTATATTAACAAAACCTTGAAAATTACAGCCAAAGAGTGATATAACGTAAGATGTAATTCTCGTTCGATATCTAAGACCATATATATACCTAACTATTCTGTTAAAGCAATGTTCTAATTTATCCATGTTGTGTTGGGATGTACCACTATATACTTCTATTGCGTAGAGAAAAGTAGGTAAACATACAGAAAAAACTAACTGCTTTTTCACATTTAAAGGTAAGTAGCAACCTAATGAATAAAATTTTCTCAATGTAAAAGATATGGACGCTATAATGTGGTTAATATGAACCCCAAAATCTAATTTATTATCCAAGTATATACCAAGAGTTTTGAAAGAAGATACGAATTGTATAGGGTTATCTCCCAAATAAAGTTTAATATTTGATTGAATATTATTTGAAAATAATATAACGCGAGTTTTTGTCGGATTGAGGCTTAAATAATTTAAATCTGACCATTCCATGATGCGCTTTAAATCCCTGTTAACATTTACCGTCAAATAATCAACACCACGTCCATTGTCACATGCAACCAACTGTATGTCATCAGCATAGGCATAACATGTACAGAAATGTATTTGCGAAAAGATATCATTAACGTACATCATGAAAAGCAATGGTCCTAATACAGAGCCTTGAGGTATACCTCTAAAAATTTCCAAAATTGTAGACACTCTTCCTTCAACCTCCGTAAATTGTCTACGACCAGTAAGAAAAGATCTAATTATTTTACAAGCAGTATTATCAAATTTAAATGAATTTAATAACTTTGTTATTAACATAGAATGACTTATGGAGTCAAACGCTCTGGAATAATCCAAAAATATTGCTAAAGATTCAAATTTCATATCCATATTATGTCGTAAAGCTTCTACAACTCCTAAAGTAAGTCCTGTGGTATTATAGTTTTCCCTATATCCCGATTGGAAAGTGCTTAACAATCCCTTTTCTCCTAGGTACTCCTGAATTTGATTCCTCAATAAAATCTCCAAGATTTTTGAACAGCAGGAAAGTATACTTATCGGCCGAAAGTCAGTTGCCAATCTTGGGGATTTAATCTTGGGAACCGGCACTATTCTTCCAATTTTCCAAATGCTTGGAAATTCAGATGTGGTTATTATTTTGTTAAAAATAAAAATTAAAGGCTTTGCTATAACAGGAAAAATCAATTTCAAATATTTAATAGGGATGCCATCATATCCTACAGCATTAGTTTTAATACTATTCATGGCATTATATACTTCCAATTCATCCACTGTTCTAAAGGAAAACCCCATATTAGATGAAAAAATAACATCCCAACATCCTTCATCATCAATGGGAGGTAGTATTGAATTACAATTAAATTCCTCAACATTCACTTGATTCATACTTGATTCAGATTTACTTGCAATAGCCCCTTCAGATCTTAATCTATTCCAGAACTGTGTTTGATTGCAATTAGAAAAGAAGTTGATACTTGCATTTCTCCGATATCTCCTTATTAAACTTTTAAGTCTGTTCCGACTAATTCGGTATATGTTTCGATTATATTCACAATTATCTTCCCTGAGGGCACGGAAAGCCAGATTACGCTTTGAGCGAGCAATTTTAATTTCATTGGTATCCATCCATTTATCATAACGCGGCCTTCTTGCTCTCCTCAAGGGAACATTCTGTTCAAAATTTTCAAGTATAACTGAATTAAGAAAAGCTATTTGATCATCTACCAAATACCTGTTATATAAGTAAGAAAAATTTACTGATCGCAATTGTTGCAAACACCGTTCTAAGTTTAAAGATCTATAGTCCCGAAAAAAATAATTCGGGAAATTTCTTTCAATTCTGACATTATAAGAGATAGAAATTAATGAATGTCCTGAGTTTAAAACTGGCATTTGATACTGCATTTTCGTATGTACCAAATCAGGCTCCGACACCATAAAATAGTCAATTAAAGTAGAACAAGAAAGGTTATCAGTGAAATGTGTTGGTAAACAATTATGTATTACTGATAATCCTGCTCTTATACAGAAATCTCTAACTATTTGACTTTTTGTTGTATCAAACAAATTTGTATTGAAATCGCCCATTAAAATTAGATTTGGAAAACGCGAAGCTACATCACCCAGATAATCTTCAGCATGCCTAAAGTTACCCTGTGGCAAATAAACTACACCAACCACTATTTTATCGGTACCTCCAAGACTCACCTCAACAAATAGACTCTCAATTAGTGTTTCCTCCATGTAATCACACAATACTCTTGCTTTGAATTTGTCCGAGATGTAAAGACACACGCCACCTCCCCTAGACCAAAGTCTATCGTTTCTGAAAATTTGATATCCACTTAATGATATTGTATCATCAGATATATAATCTTTGTACCATGTTTCACTTACACCGATAACATCATATAAACTATTCTCTAATAAATTCTTCATTTCTTCGTATTTTATAGAATTTGATCTTGGTACCAAGCTCTGAGCATTAAGATGACACACATTAAAAAAATCACTGGTTAAATTATTTTCTAAATGACTACTATCAATCAACGGACCCAAATTATCTGAAATCATAATTA
Organism: Lucilia sericata; assembly: GCF_015586225.1. Lineage (NCBI taxonomy): Eukaryota > Metazoa > Arthropoda > Insecta > Diptera > Calliphoridae > Lucilia > Lucilia sericata. The sequence continues at coordinate 85,916 of NW_023995530.1, read as the reverse complement.
TATTTGACTACCCTTAACATTTGTGCATTTGATGTATTTATTCCCAATATCATTTTATAAAAAAATTTTAAATTCATTACCAAAAGTAACTAACTTACAGCTATATGCGAACTACTTTAATAATGTTCAAATTAACAAAAATCAAAATAAAAAGAACAAACAAAAATTTAAATTTTAATAATACAATGTAAAAGAAAAATATAAAAAGAGTGTTAAAAAAATGCAATATGTAATCCAAAAACAAATATTTGATAATTCGATGAATATGAGTTTGTGTGTTGATAACATATTAAGAGAAAAATAAATTATTAAACTATAAATTATAGAGACTCAAAAAAAAAACTCCAAAAGATAGATTAAAATGAGTTAATTTAAAGTCACTGTAATATTGAAATATCAAAAAAAAGCAAAATATTAAACAGATATAAAGGAAAAAATACTTATTTGCAGTCTGTTTTGTACATTTGTATGTATTTGTCCAATTCACAATTGCTGCCACACTGTTACCATTGTTTTGTTTTTGTTACGAAAACAAAATATCAATAAAAACAATACGCCATACAACTATACAACTATATGACTCCAATTACGAATTGAACAATTACGTATATTGCATCTTTTCCTCGTTTTTTATGTCTTCGTTTTACACTATACTATATCTATACTATACTATACTATACTATACTATACTATACTATACTAACTATACTATACTATACTATACTATACTATACTATACTATACTAACTACTTAGACTATACTAATACTATACTATACTAATACTATAACTATACTATACTATACTATACTATACTATACCTATACTATAGCTATACTATACATACTATACTATACTATACTATACTATACATAACTATACTATACTATACTATACTATACTATACAACTATACTATACTATACTATACTATCTCTACTATACATACCTATACTATATCTATACTATACTATACTATACTATAACTATACTATACTATATATACTAAACTATACTATCTATACTATACTATACTAAGACTATAACAAATAACTATACATACTATACTATACTATACTATACTATACTATACTATACTATACTATCTATACTATACTATACTATACTATACTATAATACCATAATATATACTAAGCTATACTTATACATACTTATGACGTATACTATACTAACTATACGATACTATACTATACTAATACTATAACTATAACTATAACTATACTATACTAACATACTATACTATACTAACTATACTAACTATACTATACTATACTATACTATACTATACTATACTATACTATACTATCTATACTATACTATACTATACTATACTACTATACTATACTATACTATACTATACTATACTATACTATACTATACTATACTATACTATACTATACTATACTATACTATACTATACTATACTATACTATACTATACTATACTATACTATACTATACTATACTATACTATACTATACTATACTATACTATACTATACTATACTATACTATACTATACTATACTATACTATACTATCTATACTATACTATACTATACTATACTATACTATACTATACTATACTATACTATACTATACTATACTATACTATACTATACTATACTATACTATACTATACTATAACTATACTATACTATACTATACTATATATACTATACTATACTATACTATACTATACTATACTATACTATACTATACTATACTATACTATACTATACTACTATATACTATACTATACTATACTATACTATACTATACTATATACTATACTATACTATACTATACTATACTATACTATACATACTATACTATACTATACTATACTATACTATACTATACTATACTATACTATACTATACTATACTATACTATACTATACTATACTATACTATACTATACTATACTATACTATACTATACTATACTATACTATACTATACTATACTATACTACTATACTATACTATACTATACTATACTATACTATACTATACTATACTATACTATACTACTACTATACTATACTATACTATACTATACTATACTATACTATACTATACTATACTATACTATACTATACTATACTATACTATACTATACTATACTATACTATACTATACTATACTATACTATACTATACTATACTATACTATACTATACTATACTATACTATACTATACTATACTATACTATACTATACTATACTATACTATACTATACTATACTATACTATACTATACTATACTATACTATACTATACTATACTATACTATACTATACTATACTATACTATACTATACTATACTATACTATACTATACTATACTATACTATACTATACTATACTATACTATACTATACTACTATACTATACTATACTATACTATACTATACTATACTATACTATACTATACTATACTATACTATACTATACTATACATACTATACTATACTATACTATACTATACTATACTATACTATACTATACTATACTATACATACTATACTATACTATACTATACTATACTCTATACTATACTATACTATACTATACTATACTATACTATACTATACTATACTATACTATACTATACTATACTATACTATACTATACTATACGATACTATACTAAATAGACTAGACTATAGACTAGACTATAGACTAGACTATAGACTAGACTATAGACTAGACTATAGACTAGACTATAGACTAGACTATAGACTAGACTATAGACTAGACTATAGACTAGACTATAGACTAGACTATAGACTAGACTATAGACTAGACTATAGACTAGACTATAGACTAGACTATAGACTAGACTATAGACTAGACTATAGACTAGACTATAGACTAGACTATAGACTAGACTATAGACTAGACTATAGACTAGACTATAGACTAGACTATAGACTAGACTATAGACTAGACTATAGACTAGACTATAACTAGACTATAGACTAGACTATAGTCTAGACTATAGACTAGACTATAGACTAGACTATAGACTAGACTATAGACTAGACTATAGACTAGACTATAGACTAGACTAGACTATAGACTAGAATAGACTAGACTAGACTAGACTATAGACTAGACTATAGACTAGACTATAGACTAGACTATAGACTAGACTATAGACTAGACTATAGACTAGACTATAGACTAGACTATAGACTAGACTATAGACTAGACTAGCTAGACTAGACTATAGACTGACTATAGACTAGACTATAGACTAGACTATAGACTAGACTATAGACTAGACTATAGACTAGACTATAGACTAGACTATAGACTAGACTATAGACTAGACTATAGACTAGACTATAGACTAGACTATAGACTAGACTATAGACTAGACTATAGACTAGACTATAGACTAGACTATAGACTAGACTATAGACAGACTATAGACTAGACTATAGACTAGACTATAGACTAGACTAGACTAACTATAGACTAGACTATAGACTAGACTATAGACTAGACTATAGACTAGACTATAGACTAGACTATAGACTAGACTATAGACTAGACTATAGACTAGACTATAGACTAGACTATAGACTAGACTATAGACTAGACTATAGACTAGACTATAGACTAGACTATAGACTAGACTATAGACTAGACTATAGACCTATAGACTAGACTATAGACTAGACTATAGACTAGACTATAGACTACTATAGACTAGACTATAGACTAGACTATAGACTAGACTATAGACTAGACTATAGACTAGACTATAGACTAGACTATAGACTATAGACTAGACTATAGACCAGACTATAGACTAGACTATAGACTAGACTATAGACTAGACTATAGACTAGACTATAGACTAGACTATAGACTAGACTATAGACCAGACTGTAGACTAGACTATAGACTAGACTATAGACTAGACTATAGACTAGACTATAGACTAGACTATAGACTAGACTATAGACTAGACTATAGACGACTACAGACTAGACGACTATAGACTAGACAATGATAGGTAATACTATAGACTAGACTATAGACTAGACGAGATTGACAGCTATGATAACTTACTTCATATTTCGATTTTCATTAAAATGTACAAAAAGATTTTTATGCTTTTCATCTCTTTTATGCTATATTTTTTCCATATTCTTTATTATTAATCTTCGTTTTCAATTATTTTGCATTTTTTGTTTTTGTTAATGTTTTTGTCTTTCATTAAAATGTGTCATTGGTGGAAATGTATTGTGTGCCAAGAGGCTTATATTTTTTTTCTTATAGCTCTTTTTGTCACTTGATATGGATGCAACTGCGTTTATACATTGTTGCAACTACACATATAAATATGACAATTAATTACGTGCATTCACGCATTCAATTCATGTTTTATTGTCGACATGTATCACATGTCACAGACGAAATTATTTCATAATATGATTTCTTCTTTATTTTCTCTTATTTTGCTTAATTTTCGTTGGTTTTTGATTGTGCAGCACCACAAATTGTGGACATTTATCATTGCAGTGCTTTGATGAAAGCCTGCGTTGCCAGAAGAGAATAAATTATTGGGAAAAACTTATAAGAAATCCTACTGAGTGTGATGAGAATGATGACAAAATGATAATTTATCAAAAGTCACTGAAATATGGAATTATTAAGATGTCTTAATGGCCATGAATATATTTTGTAGACATTCTGCATTAAAGCATATGTATATGCAGTTACTTTTAGGACTTCAAGAATTATTTTGACAATCATATTGTTGAGCAAATTCGATTTTAAAGTGTAAATAAGTTTGATAACTAGTCATTCTCTGATATTAAACTCTTGAGATTCTTTAAGTAAATTTGATATTATGCTTCCTCGCAAATAAATGTAAAATTATATATAATTGTGGTGACTGACTGGTGGCTCGAAGGACCAGCAATTGTATTTAAAACATACAAACGTCATCCCTTATATAAGTTATTACTTTGTGGTTGTGTTGTTATTGTTTAATATCATTATTGTTGCTGGAAGTATTATTATTATTTCCGTTGTTGTTAAAACTATGCTGATGAAAGGATTAAAGCATCAAGATAATAAAGAAGCATTATTCAACAAACTACTACAATGAGTGAGTAAAAAATTTTAAATTAAATTTATTGTTTTGTAAGTGTATGTGTGAGAGAGAGAGACGACGGGAGAATGAAATATATTTATATAATGTTTGTTTATCAGGTGGAAGATTTTAATGATGTCATAATTAAATGACTTGGAAATATTTATATCCTTGAACTGTCACTCAAAACATTTATAACTTTTAGTACTCAACGCATTTGTATTCACTCAGTTGCCGCACAAGGTGTTGGAATAGTTATGAAGAAAGCAAGTAAAGGGTGTTCCAATTACAATGCTAACTAACTAACTAACTAACTAACTAACTAACTAACTAACTAACTAACTAACTAACTAACTAACTAACTAACTAACTAACTAACTAACTAACTAACTAACTAACTAACTAACTAACTAACTAACTAACTAACTAACTAACTAACTAACTAACTAACTAACTAACTACTAACTAACTAACTACTAACTAACTAACTAACTAACTAACTAACTAACTAACTAACTAACTAACTAACTACTAACTAACTAACTAACTAACTAACTACTAACTAACTAACTAACTACTAACTAACTAACTAACTAACTAACTAACTAACTAACTACTAACTAACTAACTAACTAACTAACTAACTAACTAACTAACTAACTAACTACTAACTAACTAACTAACTACTAACTAACTAACTAACTAACTAACTAACTAACTAACTAACTAACTAACTAACTAACTAACTAACTAACTAACTAACTAACTAACTAACTACTAACTAACT